>NC_090322.1:138338601-138640923 GCF_040869045.1 Eurosta solidaginis
AGTACTACTTCGGCTGATGATGACATGCGTTTGTGAGTATCTCTCTGCTGCCTTATATGTATGTGTGTACATGATGATTGATTTGTTGGTGGCTGCTTAGTAGTATCGGCTTAGGGATGCTATTATCGCTTAGTGATGATAATATTTGTCACAATATATATATGGTTCTATTCTGAGCTCATTTTCGTTCGAAATAAGCAAAAACGATAGAGAGGCTACCACTAATGAGCTTAAGCTGATGCTATCCTGAGATATCTTCAAATGTGGTTAAATACCATAGAGTTATTGCTAACTATGTTTAGACCTTTAGGAAAAGTAGCGGGATCTTAAACCAATTTTGATTCTCTTCACTCAGTGACCATAATTTGGCAAGGATAGTGTGTCTGCCAAATTTCAATGTAATATCTTTAACGGCTTTTGATTTAGGGCTTGTTAAACCTCCAAATTTTTTTCTTCCACACCCATATTCCAAAATTTGTTTTGAATTTACAATTTGCGCCATAAAACCATAAAACCCTTGGTTTTATGACGCAAATTTCATTAGCTTAGCGGTATTCGTTTCTGAATTATCTAATTTTTTCCATTTTTCAAAGTTTTCGATATCGAAAGAGTGGATCTGCGCCCATGCACCAACGGAGGAGAAGGACAATGAGGTGAAGAACGCATTCTGCGATCACCTCGAATTGAGGGCTGCCAACGCCATGATATAAAAGTCGTGCTTGGCAATCTTAAAGGTAGGGTAGGTAAAGAAGCAGTTTTTGACTTCATGGTCAGAAAGCTGAGCCTCCACAATGCAGCCTACTGTAATCGACTGAGGCTGATCGCCTTCGCCAGTGCTCGAAACATGTAATAGCGAGCACAGTGAAACCAAATTAACCACATTGTGATGGACGGACGGCATGCCTTCAGTGTTTTAGATATACTCACGATTCGAGGCCCTTACATCAGCCCGTATGATGAATGCGCCCACCTACGCGCGGCTACAACTACTTCTAAACCAGTGAATGAATGCATTGGAGTCCTATATGATCTGGGAGCTTAAAACAAGGTTTTGTTAGATGGGTTGCCGGGCATCAGAGTTTCAAAGTAATGAACACGCAGACTACCTGGTCAAGCAAGTTGCTGTAGCAGCATTCTATAGTACAGAGCTCTTCTGCGGACTTACAAAGACTCACACTAGGTAACCATCAGTAACTGGGAAACAAAGCAGTTCGGACAATACTGGATAGACTCCCCAATGCAAAAACAGACCACGTTGTTTATACTCCCAGCAACGAGAGTATCAGCCAAACTCATTAGTCTAAACAGAAAGGACTAGCGCTCACTGGGCACTATACGGGATATTGAAGTCGACGATGTAACCTAAGTCAAATCTATCCGATACAAAAATCTCTCGCTTTTGTGAATTTGAGGAGGAAACGCCGGTAGAGACCCTTCCATCGTGATATAGAGTAAAAAGCCCGAAGAGTTACTTGGATACAGTAAAAGCTTCCACATAGAGTGTATTAGGCTGAACGGCCAAGATAACAGATAAAGGATCGGAGTGCATCCAGACCTAACATGATAATAATAATTCCGTTTGCTATTTCTTTCACCAATCTCTTCCACTCTCCTTCTGCCACACAATATTAATCTGAACGAAAGAGATTAAAGGTTATGCCGAACTTAAACTATGTATTGCCTCGCGGCATTGCAATGTCCAGTTTTCCATAACTGTTCATAGCTTTTGTTAGTGACCCATGAACTTATTCTAAAAATTTCATTTGGAACGTTTGCAGAGTGTGGAATCAAGATTAATTATCATTTATTTTTATCCCTTCATCTTTTCAGTGGGAGAAGACCGAGGATAACGATTATAAAAAGAAAATCCGTACGCAATTATATAAATTACGCGAATCAGGCTTACGTGACTTGTATCAAGGTGAAATAATGGCTGGCAACTTTGCAAAAGATCCTTTGAATGCTTCGCACGGTGATTCATTGGTGGGGCAAAATTTTCAAAGTTTGAAATCAAAGGAGGTGCGCGATTCTGTAAGTCCAACAAGTGATTTGAAATTCCATTCAATGACGCTGCAACATCCAAACTCAACTGGCTGGAACGTACAAACCTCATCAGAGGTGAGTCCCGATGGACGGGCATATCGTTCCGATACACTAGCCACCACAGATGGTAAGTTGAGTAAACTTGAACAATACCTCAATATCAAACTATTTAAACAACAAAAATATTTTCGATTTTCTGTGTATGCGTTACATGTTTATTATTATTTTAATCACTTACTTACAGGCGTTGAAAAGATCAATGGCGGCACAGCTGAGTTTCTTGGCCGCAATGAGCAACACGCTAGCGCTTCACATCAAGGTGACGATAAGAACTTCGTTAAAAAGGCATCAGAGAGTTCTAATACCCATTTGCAAGAGCATGTTGTTATTGGTGATGAAAACTCTGGGCGTACCGAAGTGAAAAGTAGTTCGACGACGACATCCTCATCGCATGTGACGTCATCTTCTTCGACTGTTGAATATGTAGACGGAGCACCGTTAGATGCAAAATACATTATGGACAATACCAATCGTAAAAAACATCACGATCAACAACAACGTCTAACACAGGAGCAATATATCCAACAGGAACAACAACGTCAACAGCAATTGCAGCAGCAGGAATTTGAACAAATTAAAAAATACCAACAACAACAAAAGCAAGTACAACATCATTACACGGAAGAATTTAAACGCAATCGTGAGGAATCCTCCACTAGCCGCAATATGGACACACAACAAACAACCGAACAGAGTCGTCGTGTTGTCGATATGGATAAGGCCTCACCGGAATATCAACAGCATGTGCAACATCTGATGTCACAACCAGGTGAAATCATTTCGAATACGGTTGAGTATCCAAAACCAAATGTTAAAATGATAACAACCGTTAAACGTTTGCCTGATGGAACCATCGTCAAGAATAAACGTTATGAAACTGAGGAATTGAAACCGACATTGGAGAACCAACGTCAGCGTACAACTTCTACAACAAGTCAGAGCAGCACTCAACAGCACAAAAACGAGCAACAACGACGTCAACAGACCGAAGAAAATATTTATAATCGTCAGGAGCAAAATTTGCATAACACCACAACAACTAGACGACATGAAAATGATGTTGTTGATAATGCCGAACCATTAACGCGCGTGTCACATGTACCACAGCAACAACCCTTGGTCAAACCCAAACATCCGACTGAACAATACACCGACGAAGTGAGTAATGTGGAAACAAAATTCTCATCAACAAAAAAATCAAGTAAACGCTACTCAACTGAAACCACTTCGGAGACTATTGAAGAGGTCGCAGATCAGGTGCGCGGTAAACTAGGTCAAGATTTCTCAACACATGGCTTTCCATCAGTAAGACCAAATAAGCTGACACAGGAGTATGCAGGTGAACGTCCACATGGTGAACGACCACAAGACGACTTTAGCACACATGGTTTTCCATCGGTTAAACCAAATAAGCCTACACAAGAATATCCAAGCCATAGAGCACCAGCATCACGCTCTGACGATGTTGAATACATTAATCAACGCACTGTGACGCAAACGAACCAGCATGGCTATCCAACTGCAGTTAAACCAAATGTCACCAATATAACAACAATAAAAGATGGTGACATTGTTGTAGAAAGCGCAGAATCTACACGCAGCTCAAAGTATAAGACGAATACGGAGCGTACCATTGAAACTGAGGTGATAATAGAAGGTGAGCACCCACAAAAACGAACAGCACCAGGTGCTATAGACGCTGTTCGAAGTTATGAGCAGCCTGCGGAGCCACGCAGGCCACGCCCCACTGAAGATTACACAACACATGGTTTTCCATCTGTGCGCGATGTTGCTAAACCGCATACAACACAGCCGTCTCCTACACCGCTCAGTATAATCAATGAAAATGGCAGTGTAACGGTTGTGAGTTCATCAGAAACTAAGAAAACTGTAAAACATAACGAAAATCGTGAGCACATTATTGAAACAGAAATTTTTGGTGATCATGATTATCGTACACCAACAGCTGATGCTGGTGTACGTCAACCTGATACAATAACATTCCCTCCTACACCACAACCCAGTAGTGATTATAGTACACACGGCTTCCCTTCAGTGCGCGATACAGCACAAACTGATGATGCTAACCGACGTCAAGTTACACCGATACGTGAAACGCCCAGCAGTTCACGTAAGCCAATGGAAGATTTTTCCACGCATGGTTTTCCATCGGTGCGTACACCCACCACCAATAAAACAGCACAAGATTATTATGCAAGACCTGCTGCTGGGTTTCCATCAAACAGGAATAATGCAGCACCTAAATTAGCACCAACACAACCGTCGCGAATACAGCCGAGCACTACGTCGACGTCTACAAAAAAGTTAACAAGCACCACCACTGATTCTGCATCACAACGTTTGATAACAAAAGAGCGTGATGTTGATGCATCACATCGTGCTTTTGCTGCATCGCTACGTTGTTCATCACCCGCAGATAGCATAGATCATCATCAACAGCAGCCGCATCAACGTATGACGCCACGTTCCAGTGTATCATCGAATAGAACTTTCAGACGTGATGGACGTGAGGGATCACATGATAGCGAGACGAGCCGCTTTAGTACGGGTACCGCCAGCCAACGTTCATCGCCAAGTAAGAGTAGTCTGGGTAAAACTGTTGTTACAAAATTAACAACAACAGTTAATAATAAAGCACGTAATGGTTCTAACGAAACAATTGATTTAACACCGCAGCGCCACACAAAGTCACCTTCACCGAGTAAGCATTTAACAACAACAACACCAACCACACGCACCACAACAACAACTAGTAATCGAAAGAGTCCAACATCGAGCGTAGGAGTGCCAAAAACAGGTACGAAATAAAATATAGCAAGCACATTACAACTAAATGGCAAATCTATCCTTCAGATAAACAAAAACTATCTAAGCCAGCTGAAAAAAATGTATATCCTATATCCACTATTAACGTACCAACAACACTAACCATCAAAAAAACTCACTTTAATGATAATGACGCCAGCTTCCTCGCTAATGAGAGGGCGGCGGTGGTCGAGGAACCAATCATAAAAGAACACTTTTACAAACTTGGTCCGTCCGATAAAGCAACCGAAAATGTTGACGGTAAGAAGTTATGAACCAAGAATGAGTTACAAAAATTACACCAAAATTATTCCAAATTGGACAAAAAAAAAGCACCACAACACAATACCAAATTTGTTAATTAATTTCTAAATTTATGCATTGGAAATTCATTACTTCTTTGAATACAAACAAAAAAAAAAAACAGTTTCTTAAATATACTTACAAAACAAATATACACAATTTTTAATTTGTAAAGACATATATTTAACACACGGCGATTTGCACAATAAAAAGTCAGACAAGACAAAATCAGAAAAGACAAGAAATATTTGACCTAATAAACAAACGAAGTAATAAAAAAAAAATAAATTAAAAACAGCGTTTAAAGCAAAATGCTTAAATACACCTAACATTGGCAACTCCATACTAAAGAACAAATAAAAGTGGCATGGCAAGCTTTTAATAACCTAAAACTAGTATTATATTTAACCTCTAGAGCTAACCAATAAATAACCAACAAAAGAAATCTATAAATAGTTTGAAAATGTATGTATAACTAATCCCATATAAATAAACGTAACGTAACCGTAAACGTACAATAACGTATTTTATTTAAACATCACTGACACGAGCGTGCTGATTAATGCATTTATTCATATTCGCTGTGTAATTTTCCAAAACAGAGAAATCATCATCACCATTTTCACCAACAGCACCAAGTAATCATCATAACTTGCATCGCACACATCCCAAATCGAACGATTTTGAGGATGTTTATCATGAAGAGCCCATCTCACATAATCAACCACTTAATTCATCAGTAATCGTACCTAAACAACGTAATCCGTCACCAGATCAGGGACCAAAGAGTCCACAACACATTTGTCAGTCAACTAAAAATGAAGAGACCAGTAATATTGAGGAGGAGCGTAGGACTGTTGTGAGAGAGAAAACATTCGAAAATTATGATTGGCAAGATACAATTTTAGATACAGAAAGCAATAAAAAACCATACACTGTAAATGGTAAACCAAGAAATGATGAGGTACCGCGAGATGATTACAACGAAACAATAGACATTGATGCGGATGAAACATATATTGATACTTCGGATTATCCGGGAGAGAGTTTTTTTACCAAAAAACCAAAAGATAAAGAACCTACGCATAAGAAAACTTTAGACACCGTAAATAAAAGCCCAAAAGTTGGCGCACAAGGTGAACCTCTGAATAGAAAAACAAATGAAAAACAACCAAGAGCGCCGAGTGCCGGAAGAAAACCAGAAGATAAGAAACCTATAGAAAAAACAACGAGTCCAACACGCAGAACTTCAGATGTGAATAAAACAAAAGTATCGACGACCACAACTACAAGCTACAAAACTACACGTAATCATAATATAAATGCTACTAATGAGGATAAGCAACCAAGTTGTAGGAAACCCAGTGAAATAGGCAAAAGTAGGCCAGACAAAGAGCAAAAAAGTCCCACTAGAAAAGCAACAGAAACAAGTAAAGACAGGAAGCAGCAAACAGTAAAACCAGCAAAAAGTGAGCCCTGTGATGAAAGTTCTGAGCGTAAACCAACAAGGAAACGCACAATAACGGTTGAACTGAGTCCAACATGTAGTACATTAAGTGATACAACTTCAAATATTAATACAATTGAGTTGACACGCAAAGATAAACCACAACCTGTTGATAAGCCAGAGCATAAACAAACAACAAATAATGGTCCGAAACCAATTGACAGAAAACCTCCAGGCACAGATTTTGTAGCAAAAAAGAATATAGACACAAATAAAGTACGAACCACTGCAGTAACTACAACTAGTAGCAAAATACGCGATGAAAATGTTTCACCAACTAGAATTGAAAAATCTGCAGATAGAACAACAGATCATATGCAACGTAAACCTAGTAGAGACAACATAACGACACCCAAAGGCGGTAAACAAACCGTAGAACCAGTGTGTCGTAAATCACCTATACGTGCGAGTGAGCCTCAAGACAGCGAGGATGAGTACAGTCAAATTAACAGAAAATTACTTGTTTGTAACGAAACTGCAAAGACAGAATCAACGCATGTTAGGAATTTGAAATCGAATTTAAAAACATCAACCACTGAAACAAATACTGATGAAGTGTTGGAAGACAAACCAAGTGACCGAAAACCATTGGGAAAAAAACCGACAGAAGCTGAATATAGTGATGAAGATGATGAAGAAATAATACGAATAACAACAGAACGTGGTAACATAAAATCAACCCATAACAAGCCTCAACGGCCCAATGAATATGACGAAGAATATGAAAATGTGTCAACTAAATCTCGGAAAGGTAGACCGCATGAGCCCGAAAGCTGCATACAGTCTAAGAAACCGATTGAAGAACAGACAACTGCTTTTATAACAACTAAAGTTAAAACATTACATGCGAATGAGCCACGCTACACGACAACTGACGAAACACAACGAGTGGAAGAACTTTTTAATAAGACGAATAAAAAACAAGCCACAGAGAATATTACTGAGGAATTTATAACATTTGAAAGCAAAGTGGGAGATAAAACACAAGTTAGTGATAAATCGTTACAGCCAGGGGATCGCAAGCCTACGACAAAGAAACCAAGTGAACCGTATGACAATGACACAAAACCATCAACGGTTGAAAGATTGACGGAGTCGTTTGAGGAAACTAAAAATATACAACGTTCAGCGCAGAAACCTAACCAACCTCTAAGGTCGGAACCGAAACACAAACTAACAGATAATACTAAGGAACCGGCAGCGTTTGAAACAGTAACAGAGAAATCTAAGTTGATGCAACAAAGAAACACGGATTCAAGCGAAGACGATGACGAACAACAAGCCGCACAAACCACATATGAAACGACTACTATCACAACAAGTAGAAAAGATATTCGCACCAACAAATCTGAGACAACAGCTGATGACAAAGAACCTCTGAACTCAGCTCCTGACGCATGTGAACCAAGATTTGAAGATCAAAATGTGAAAACTGCAACTACTATAACTAAAAACGTTATTGAAAGGCGGCCAGTATACGATAGTGAAATTTTTATCGAACCACTTGATAGAGTGCCATCTTCAGATGAAATAAAACGCGTTGAAGAACTCTTTCAGACTACAAACGACACAAATAAATATACTAAAAACTCTAACAAAGAGTTCATTGATATAGAAAGTACACAAAAAGTGATGCCAGATGGAGCTTTCTTCTCGAAGGCGCCCGAGCCGGAACCTAATTCACCCACTTACAAGAAAAAAGGTGTGAATCCGAGAGAAACGTTCGAAGATCGTTGTCGTCAAATACTTGGGATGGAAGAGTATGGTGATACACCAGGTAGTTACAAAAATAAACCAGATGATAAATCGAATGAGAAACCGATTGATAAAGCAGTCAATAAACCAGTCGTTGGAGAAGAGCAGGTAACGGGAAACAAAACAGAGTTTGAAGTACGTATTGGGGACTGTGAAGATGATGAACCGAATTATTTCAATAATATAAAAGAAGCCATTAAACCACAGAAAGAGGTTCCCAAAAACACATATACAAATGAGAAACCTAAAAAGCGCGCTGATATTGACTTCTCCGATAAAGACTTAATTGAAGAAGTAGAATGCGTTATCAAAGAGACGGTGGTGCCATTTAAAAGGGACACGGCTGAAAAAGAAATGCACACTACAAGCAAGTCTACGCGCGTATCACGAACTTACGTTAAAAACGAAGAAAATATCAACGCAAACACTAAAAATATTACGAAAACAACACCCAAAACAAATAAAAAAATCACAGATGTCGAGCCTATAAAATATTCGACTAGTGAGTCGGAAACAGCTGATAAAGATACGGATGAAGAATCACAGCCGGACACTGTTGTAACTGAAACGGAGATGGAATGTCGCAAAGAAGACGCAGAGGAGCAAAAGATTACTTTGAAAAACGAACCACGAAAGCCTTTGAAAAAATTAGTAGACGAAAAACGTCCGTCGCCAAATTCATCACCAAGTACTAGTCCTATTAGAAACCCGAAAGAGCCACAAGTTAATGGTAAATCATCAACTTTTAAGCAAGATTCTACAAGAAATACTAGAGTTACAACAGCGAAAACGACAGAGACTAAAACACTTGAAACAAAACAAAAACCACGTGAGAATAATTCGGCGACCAAAACACCTGAAAAACCAGAAAATAAACACAAGCCAACATCCCCAACAAGACCGCATACAGGACATACACAAAAGGTGGAAAGTCCAAAAACTCCAGTTGATAGTGAAAAAAAGAAACCGCATAAAGAAACGCCAAACTCTACCATCAAAGATCGCTTACGTTCTGCCACGCACAATAAGCAACCCACTGATACAGAATCAGACTCATCACCTGCCATGAGTCCAACACGTTTTACGGAGCGCAGACGTTCCAGTAATATCTCTGTACATACAGAAATCATAATTGATCATACGGCGCCCAAGTCACCTAAGCCTGCTGAAAAAACACTCGAAAAGCATAAGCCACAAATAAAGAAAACAACAACACCAAAAGAGAGTGAGGATACGCCTACAAAAGAATTTCGTCGACAGCTGGTTACCGAACGTAAAGAATCGGCGCCAGTACCGAGTGTTACGCGTAAAGATAAAAGCGCCATAATGACACGCTCAACTAGCGAGCAAGTTATGAAAGTGAGTAATAAGCCAACTGAAGTTGACTCTTATGCACCACGTGCAAGTCACATCCCGACCGTACCAGCAAAGGGTGAACGCCGTCCAAATAAATGTTTCACAACAAAAACAATAAATTTAACAACAACCGATAAGCGCATCAATGCGCATGAAATGGAAAATGTTGTAATCGATATACAACACGCGAAGAGTTCACGCGAACCATCGCCCGATAAAATTGTACCAACACCAGTACCGGTGCATATGGATACGGGTAAGCCACGTTATCCAGATGTGGTGCAAGAGCCTGAAGATGAGCCACGCAAGAAACCCGTTATAACAAATATACCAATATTCGAAGAGGAGTCTAATGAATTTGTTAATTGTCATATAACTGAAATAAAAACTGACAAAATAGCTAGGCTGGTCGATCTGCAGGAGGATGATATATTGGATAATCCCACTATTGAAGCACCTAAAAGTTTAGACTATCCATCGCTGGATAAACCTGATGATGATTGCCTATTGAGTGTGCATGAAAAGGTTTCCAAGTTTACGCATACAGCAGAAGAAGTTAAAAAACCAAAAGCATCGAGTCCTTTTAGCAGGGAGTTCGATAAAACTCCAAAGGTGCCAGAAAACGATGAATGCTTGCTGAGCGTAGATGAAAAAGTGAATAAATTTATAAAAACCGCTGAAGAGGTAACAAAACTCACTACACCGGTGCGCGAAATCGAGCGCCCCAATTATTCTGACTTAGACGAGGAGCTACGTCGGGATGACTGTACTTTAACTGTCTCACAAAAAGTCAACAAATTTTTAAGTACTGCAGAAAAATTGGCGGACACAACACCACAAAAATCACCAGAGTTGGTAGCAAAGATTACACGCACCATTTCGAAGCAGAGTGAGCCTGGGTACCCGGAGGGTGTGAGTGATGATGATGAATTGATGCCTTTCTCAGAGAATCATACAATCGAAATTGAGAAACGGCGTCAGAAAGATATACTTTCACGGCCAACTGTATTCGAGAATACAACGAGAACCAAACGTTATACTGATCATGCAAGGGAGGACGAAGTAACCACTGTTAAGCGCACTCTTGGTGCGCCGGAAGAAGATGAAATCATACCACACACAAAAGATCATGTAACGAAAATTGAGTTGAAGCGACAGAAAGAAATTTTATCAAGACCATCAATTTATGACACAAATAAGAAACCACGAGCACAATCGCCGATTAAACGAGAACCCAATGGAACTCAAAATGTGCCACAAACAGTGGTGACTAAAACAAAGATGCAAGTCACTACAACAAAGAAAGTGAGCGCTGATGATGATAGTGAAATAATCAATATTGATATCGAACGCAAGCCATCAACGCCTACAAATAAACTTGAAAATCGTAAGAGTCCAATAAAATTACAAACTTCAACAGTTGCGCTGACTAAGCAACGCTTCGAAGTTGGTGATACTAGAAAAGTAGCGCCCGAGTCGCCTGTCAAACCGAAGACACACAAAGTGCCTTTTTCAGTTCCAGCTGCGCGTAAACCAAGCAAAGATGAGCCACAAACTCGTGAACATTCAACAACTGGTCGAAAAAAAACAACAGAACCGGTAGACGATGCCACTTCGCCATATGAACGCAAGCCCTCTTCCGGTGAGCGCGTACATCAAACACCACCACAGAGATGCCAACGTAAGCCATCTACAGAGTCTGTTAATCAATATCCGCGAAGAAAACCATCTGCCGAGACTGAAATTAATATTAACGATTACGACTCTGAAACAGAATTTACATCCGAAACACGCCGCAGAAGTTCATCGAATACAAAGGATTATTTAGAGACTGTTCAGACAGAAATCGAGCGTTTTTCACCAACTGAAAAAGAACCGAAACGCAAAGCGCTCATAACAGAAAATTCAAAACCACAAACTCTCTCACAAAGTCCTACACGTTACGGCACAATAAGCACCAATAAAACCAGCACCAAAGTAATTGAGCGCACAAATCAACATCATACACCATCACCTGACTGTTCTGATATAGAAATTATTGAAACTATTGTAGAACAACATCCAGAACGGCAAGTGAAGACACAAACCCCAACAACAACAACAACCATTGGTCGCACACGTATTACTAATGATACGGTCGCGGCGCGTCGTAACATATTCGAAAATGGCGCTACTACAAGCAAAACACAAAGCCCATTTGGTAGCAACTCACCATCACCGGTGGGACGTCGTCCTTCATATATGGATCATACAGTAAGCTCTTTAGAACATATACGTCGTGATTCTTTGGAAGTGAATAAGCAAAATTATTCACGAAAGTCTTCAGTTGAGTCGGAGCATAATTACGGCGGACGTTCGAATGCTGCTGTGAAATTTGATGTGCCTCAAAAGCCGCAGCGTACAGCCAGCATTCCGGAAGATATTGATGTTGAAAATATTTTTGAATTAGAAGTATTGGAACGTCTTTTGGAGACTGTCACATCATATGAGCTAAGACGTCGTATACGTGCGCAAATACGTTTGGTTAAGAAGAATTTACTCAATACTGAAACGCTGGTTGACAAAAGCCAAAGCGAAACTAAAACTTCCAAATCCATTAATTCCACTCATAAATCATCAACATACACATCAAATGTGCATCGCCAAGAAACTGATGTTAAGCAAGAGGAAGATATACAAATTAAGAGACCATACGAGCGTACGACGAGCCCAAAACGACCACAAACAACAGAAGAATGCGCACCACAAAAAGCAACTAACGCACGTAGTACAAGCCCAAAGCATCATGGTAAATTGTATACCGACGAAGAAATGACGACAACAGCAACCACGTATTCCAAAACTCCAAATGGTCGCAGTAAAAGCACAAAACGTCCTACATCATCACCAGAACGTGCACACAGTCCTGAAAGCGGAAAATCGCACGAGTTTGTAAAGGAAATACGTCGTACTTCGGCTTCTTCGAAGTCTTCACGTCATAAAGAGTATGCTTGCAGCGAACAGACTGATTATGCTGAGGAGAGATACGATAATAGTCGCAAGGTTTATGAAAAGCCTAAAAGCAAACCACACACAGCTCCTAAATCTAAGAGTCCTGTAGGAGATGGACGAAAAATTCCAGATTCGAATATGAAGTCACGTACTAAGAGTCCTGACACAGGCAATAAACCATCTTACCAACGCACTACCAGTACACAAGGACGTACAACCAGTCCACAAGGACGCACAACAAGCCCACAAGGACGTGCACCGAAACAACGTGACGATATGTACACTACAACAAAGGTGACAACTGTTAAAACCACACGTTCACAACCAGAACGCAAATCAAGTAAACCGAGGACAGATGACAACAGCGCACCCATCTGGGTAGATCGTACAAATTTACTCAAGAGTCCAAGTAGTAGTCCACGTAGAGTGCCCGCTTCACCAGCAATGCGCACTACAGCAAGTAAGACCATAACATCAAAGACGACAAGTCAACGCCAGACTCAACAGCATAACAGAAATATTGAAGAGGATTGTATCACATCAAGCTACGGCATAGGACCTACAGATGAAAATGGTTTGCCATTATTCGGTATTAAGGCATTGAAAAAGAAAAAGTCCAGTCAACCCTGTGAAACAACTGAAGGTAAGTGTAAAATGAGCTTAATTCAGATAGAGTCGATAAATATCGATTTAATGTAATAACTGCGCACAGAAAGTTTCGATTTGCAGAGGGGTTTTTGCATTTTAAAGCTTAGCTATGTGAGTTGGTTAATTTCGATATAAATTTAAGGGGCGATAACCTCCGAAGAGATTTCAGACCAAGTTTTTCTTCCAATTTGTGTCGTGCTCCTTTAGTTTTTCCTAAGTTTTTTTGTCGTTTCGGAACGGCATCTGTAAGGCAGATGAATTGGTATTGAGAAGCTTTTCATGGCAGAAGTATACTCGGAGTGCTTGCCAAATCAATGCCGATAGCGACACCGCTTAGAAAAACGTTCTTTCTAAAATTTTTATGGTGCCTTGCCCATGGATTGAACCCAGAATCTTCGGTGTGGTAGGCGGAGCACGTTACCACCACACTACGGCGGCAACTTCGGAAATAATTTTTCTGAGTAGTGGACTAAAAAACGATCCATGGAAAAACGTCTTATATATTGTAACGAACTTACGGAAATTCTGCTTATTCCAAATCCTCTGCTAACGTTCGAATCACTAAACTGTTGAATAACTAACTCCAATATTCAATAATGCAAAATTGGTCTTTATTAGACTACTTGAAAGTACTTCACAATAACACTTCACAACCAATAGCGAGATTAAATCCAACTGATTACTGCTTACTCAGCTTTAACTCCTTTTATACTCTGTGATGTCTCGTTCACATACTTCTAGGCGTTCCTTCTTCTAGAATTTACTACTTGTTTACCAGCTATAAACTACAGATGAACGTTTATAGCTTCTCATATGCGCGTGTATATGTGAGTGATACTTGCACAAATGATTACCTACTTTTATGAGCATCTCAGATATATGCATGAGTATGTGTGAGAAATACTTTGCTGATGATTGCATACTTTTGTGAGCATTTCTCCGCTGCTGGCATGTACATACATAATGATTGATTTGTTTATGTACATACAAGTCACTGCTTAGTATCGGCTTAGAGATGATAGTATCCCTTAGTGTTGCTAATATTCTTCATAATATGATCGATTTTTTGTGATTTGCCTACACTTATGTATATTTTGCATACATTTTTTTAGGAAGGACATCGCTAGAGATTTGAATAGAGGAAGGTAGGTAGGTAGGTAAGTTGAGGTGGCTGCCCGAGGGCACACTTAGGCCAGTAGTATTAGGCCCGTTGTGATACCACGAAAATACACCGTTACCTTTCCTCTTTGAACCATTTTGAGGACCTGATGAAGGCTACCAGGCGCTTGACATCATGCTCCACAACCTGGCTCAGATTATCAAGAAATGGAGCACCCAGAAAGCGCTGCCGTGCTCCGCTTAGTGGTGGGCAGTTGCAAATGAGGTGAATCACCGTTTCCTCCTCCTCATCCTCTTTACAACTTCTACAGCATCGACGATAAGGCACTCCTAACTTTTCTGCGTGCCTGCCTATGAGGCAATGACTAGTTAGTTCCCCCAGAAGTGGGGACATTTTATCCCTTCTTAGGTTGTACACGTGGCGGGATCTTTTAGGATCCCACTTAGGTCAGGTTTCTTTCGATGTTCGACACCCCGGTGTTTGTAGCCATCTTTCGTCGGCTTGATGGTGGATGAGCTCTTTTAGCATTAGCTTGCATGTGGACAGTGGCATACCTAAGCGTTCTTGGCCAGGAAGAACCTGCCTGGTTGTACCCTGTCTAGCGATTTCATCTGCAATGCAGTTTCCCTCGATATCCCTATGTCCAGGGACCCATGTGAGGTGTGGTTCTGTTGAGCCATCTCTTGAAGAGAACGGCGACAGTTTAGTGCTAGTTCAGAATTGGACAAGTAGGAGCCAAGAGATTTTATGGCAGCTTGGCTGTCGCTGAAAATAAAAATTTCTTTGCCGACGGTGTGTGTCCCTATCCTAGCTGCAGCTTCCATTATGGCTGTAACTTCTGTCTGGAATACACTGCAGTGGTACGGTAGTTTGAAGGAGAGCTGGAGGTCGAGGTCCCTTGAGTATACTCCACCTCCAACTCTACCGTTTAGCTTGGAGCCGACCGTGTATATGGAAATGCTGCTGTCAATAGCAAGGCACCTATCCGACTCCGTCCAGTCATCCCTGCTGGGGATGTTTATCTTAAAGTTGGTTCCGCCATAGATGAATGGATTTTCAACTCTTTGCTTCGAGAGAGCGCTGTCAAAATGCACATTTTTGTCAATGATGCCACTCCAAACAAAAATTAATAAATCTGGATATGGAGATTTTTGACATACATTTCGGCGATTATAGTTTCAATCATTTAATAAAATGATAGTCGTAAAATATTCATTCCTTTAAACTTATTTTACAATAATACGACTAGCTAGAGTTAAATATAAACAAAACTAAGTAAAATTTACATTTTGATTAAATTAATTAGTCAAATATTGTAACGCATTTAACTCACAGTGAAAATCATATATTCTTTTGAAATTCCAGTAAATCGGACTTATGATATAATAGTTAACATCATTTAATGGATAGAGCTTATCCTACATGTCTCACGTTCCAGGTTCTGTCATCAAAATGGACTGGTTGTATCGGGACTTCATATTTACAAAACCTGTTTTTAGTGATAACTTTTGAATGGGAAATAATATTTACCCTCCGCCTTCGAACTAATAATACTTACACTAAAACAGGTATTTTTATCCTTTTCCCCATAATTTTTGACCGCTATTCTACAGTTGTAGGTCAAACTAAAGTTTACCGACATTTTTGGCCCGTTTTTCGTTTTAGCTGGCACATTTTTTGTTCTGGCACCCGCTTCAGCTGGCGCGAGAGATTTATCCGTGATTGCTGCCAGCACAAATTTGAGATAAATCCCTCGTGAGAGCGCAAAAAATGAGAGAGTTTCGTACGAAGTCATCTTTGGTTTCCGCAACTGTTGTGGTCGCACAGCGATCCGTGCTAGGAGGAAGAAAACTGTTTTTGTTTAGTATACTTGAGTGTCCTGCGGTCTTGTTGTTCCAACACGACAACTCCCTGAATAGAGGAAATGAGAGAAAAAACGAGGGGAGACTGGGAAATATATAGACCAAGATAGAGAGTTAGACCAAGATAGATGGAGTGGGGGAAGAGGAGGGGGAGCTAACAGAGAGAAGAATGAATACAGGGAAAGACGCAGAGATGGAAAATGTGAGATAGGAGAGAATGAAAGGAAATTAAAATGAAGAGAGAAAGAGAGCAGAGAGTAAAAGATAAGAACTTCTTTAGTTAGGTCAGAACTACGTCTGGCGGTCTGCTAATAACTTTTGAATTTTTTCTTTTAACAGAAGTCACGGGCTATGTCATCGAAGAAAAGTATTATTCCGATAGCAAAACTAAGCCGAAAGTCGAACGTAAGGAATACATTTACTCAACCAATGCAGATGAACTTGAAGAAATGAAGAAAAGTGTTGATCAAACTCGTAAATCCTCAAGAGACAATGTAGATGTTATTCGAAAATTTGAGAAGATCGAGAAGAATCACGTAAGTGACTGATAAATTACTAACTCTCATTTAATTTATCATAAATAATTAAATTCTTTTTCAGGCGTTTGAAAAGCCTGAAGCCACTATGCCGGATACAGAAGAATTTAATACTACATCGAGCCAATATGTGCGTCGTGGTTCCGTAAAAGAGCTGAGTGAGAAATTTATACGCAAAGAGTCTACGCACTCTACAGCTGAGAAATCAGGTTATCCCAAGGCTGGCTTAATATTGCGCACAAGTCGCGGATCATCAGCAGAACCATGTGGAGGTAAATAAGAGGCCATTTTATATAAGAACCTTAATAACATGAGAAGTTTAGCAACTAGACATTGAAGACGCAACTTCTTTGGTCGCAAAAATTGGAAAATAATAATAAGTCTCCATTGCGGAGCAACTAGATCTCCGGCAACTTTCGCTCGGGAATCGCTAGCTCCAAATGGTTATTTACGAGCTACCACCACCGAGTGGTACGTTTGGTACATACTTCAGTAGCCTTTGTTAAGACTAGGCAGAAGTACCCCAATTTTGTTTTCTCCCATGGGTTGCCAATTTGTTGACAGTTGGGGACTTATTCTGTTACTCGATTCAAAAAATATGGGACAAGAAAGCTTTCAACTTACATACATACATATTTTTTTTTCAAATTCGGAAGAAATTTCTATTTGTAGTAATTCTAATTAACTCTTGCCCTATACATACGAAAATCATAACGAAAGTAGTCTCCATAACTACAACAACAATTAGTCAAGAAGAATGCATTGTTGTTGTTTGTGCAGCGCACAGTTTGTTGCCTAGAACAACGTAGCGGTACCAAATTAAATAAAAAAGTGCAATTTTATTTACCAATAACTAGCACACAACAGAGGTTACTTTACACCAGGCATGCTTAACCAACGAAACGATATCATTTCGTTACGATAATCAACGTTAATAAACGAAACGAAGTCATTTCGTTTCGTTTATTAACGTTAAGATCGTCAAATTAACGAAATGATTTCGTTTCGTTTTCTGCCATATCAAAACGAAATCAAATCGTTTATGTTGATTATTAATTTCAAACTATGCTGGCAAAGCTGATTGATGGCGGAGTCATTAAAGGTGAAAGCATTAGCCAAGCTGATTGCAACTTTTCTCATGAATTTTGACAGTACAAACATTTCTCAGAGTATTTTTGACATTACCACCAACGAATTACACAAACAAATTACATAGAGTTTGTGTGTGTATGTGCGCTCGTTGTTGCCACCTTACGGCTTCACCATGGCTATAGCATTGCCAGCACAATTCAAACATAAAGTATCACGTTTTTGGTAACGTTTTTAACGTTAACGAAAGCTTTTCGTTTCGGTTAAAAACGAGATACAATTTATCTTGATAATTTCTTTATCGATAATATTTCGAAGTGTTTCAACGGAAACGGTGGAAATTTTTTGATAAACGATTAGCTTAACGTTAAGGTGCATCCCTGCTTTACACACACCAATAACTTCAGACTTTTTGAGAAGTTCTTCTTTGGACTTCTTATCGATAGCAACCAAGACCGACCAGATATTGTTTTATATGGTTTTTTACAGGCTTTTTAAGGCCGAGTCATCGGCTTCAACGGGTTACGGAACCCCCAGCGGGTCAGGGGGTTAGAATATACCCGCGGTAGGTATGCCTGTCGTAAGAGGCCACTGAAATACCAGATTCAAGGGGCTGTGTAGCGCAACCTTTTCAGGTTGCCAGCACAATATATAGCTTCTCCAAACCCAATTGTCAACCTCATATATCCGTGGCAAATCCTGTTTCATTAACAACTGAGGCTCTGGCGATCCCAAGCTACTCATGGAACTTGGGGGTGGGGAGGGAGGGATGGCCTGAAGGTTTAGTGTGGCCATACAAATCGTTCCCGAGATGGTGGGGTAGTACCTTAATGGTGCTGGGCTACCGGAGCGTACCGGATCTGTATCCGGCAAAGGACCATCACATCGATAACACTCCCCAAAGCTTTCGGGGAGAAACCTTATCGCTACAACAACAACAACACGGGTTACAGATGTGTCATCGATTTCATATTGAAGTGTTTTCGTTTTCTGTTTCATAACAGGCTGGTCAGTCGTCAATAACATATCTGTAACACGCCGATAACAAATCGGTAACGCTCCAATAAAAAATCTATAAAATCGATAACCTTTTGTAAATAAATCGGTAGTTTTTCTATATCAAATCGATACTTTTTGATATCGTATCGAAAACTTCTCGATCAATAATGGAAATTTTTTCGATAATAAAACGATTACTTGTCAATGATAAATCGATAACTTTTCGTTAGTAAATGAAAAACACGCCGTTAACAAATTGCTAATACTCCAATAGCAAATCGAAAACTTTTCGATAAAAAATCTACACTTCGATAGCACGCCTTCCGGTTTTGATTCCGGCTTCGCGTCCCTTTCTTTTTCCTTTCATTTTCTTTCTTTTTTTCCTTTTCTTTATTTCATTTCCTTTTCTTTTCTTTCCTTTCCATTCCTTTCCTTTCATTTTCTTTTCTTTCCTTTCTTTATTTTTCCCTCCTTTCCTTTCCTTTCCTTTCCTTTCCTTTCCTTTCTTTTCCTTTCATTTTCTTTTCTTTCCTTTCTTTATTTTTCCCTCCTTTCCTTTCCTTTCCTTTCCTTTCTTTTCTTTTCCTTTCCTTCCTTTTTATCTCCTTTATTTTCCTTTATTTTTATCTCCATTCCTTTTCTTTCCTTTCCGACCTTTTATTTCCTTTCCTCATCATGGAACAATTCAGCATACGGAAGCCCATAGTTCCTAGAGGCAGCTTGAGTGCAGGCCGTATGGCCACAGCAGCATAGTGCTGTGTAATATAGCGCGAATGGACTACAAGGTATCGTGCCTGAGCCGCCTTGAAAGAGGTCTTGGGGCCAGCATAATGTACATGTATACACCGGTTCAAAATAAATGGAAGGGGTCGGGACTGCCGTTAACTGTGTCGGTCTAGAAATAGGTAGATCATACAGGCTGCCAGACAACTGTAGTATCTTGCAGGCTGAAATTTTTACCGTGAAGCAAGAAGCAGAAATTCTGAAGGAAGCGTGCTTAAACTGCAGTATATATATATATAGTCAGGAGGCGATAGAGGCAATAACCTCAAACAGCTCTTCATCAAGAAGTGTATTGTAATACCAAAGAGGATAAATATAATTAAAGTCACCAGTCTGCTACGAGCGGCGAGTAGCTCGCTGGAAATTAAAAAAAAATGATGCCTAATGTTTTCTATGATTGCCTCGCATTTATCCATGTCGTGTAGGCACCTTATGTAAATGTGATTTTTGTAAAGAGAATTATTTAATAAATTAAATACAGTCGGAAAAATAAATACAAATACGCCAAGAAATACATTTATGCACATCTCGCTCAAAAAAAGACCTGCGATTACCCTAACCAAAACATTATGCAAAGTAACCAGTGACGTCTCTTATTATACTTATCCTCTTTGGTAATACAACGAAGCTTTGGCCGCCGTGGTGTGATGGCAGCATACTTCAGGCAAGGCGCCATGAAAATTTTAGAAAAAAGGTTTTTTCAATTAGAAGAAAATTTTTCTAAGCGGGGTCGCCCCTCGCACTGTTTGGCAAGCACTGCCATGAAAATCTCTCAGTGAAAACTAATCTGCCTTGCAGATGCCGTTGGGAGTCGGCATGAAACGAAGAGGTCGCGTCCCGCCAATTTGTAGGAAAAATTAAAAAGGAGCAAGACGCAAATTGGAAGAGAAGCTCGGCCCAAAATCTCTTCGGAGGCTATCGCGCCTTGCATACATTTTTTTGGCCGGACAACACATCCTTATTGGATTCCCAGTCATAAGGGGATAGAAGGTAACGAAAAGGCCGATAAGTTGGTAAACGAGGGTGATGCAGTCGATAAATCGACGGTGGACGTCCCAATCCGTTTGCGAGAAAACAAAAGGAGTGGACAGAAGCGCGGAACTGCAAAGTTTCAAAGATCATGCGCAAGTCGTATGGCGATAGACTCACAAAGTTATTCATATCTCTAAAAAGAGAAGACTTAAAGCTCACGATGGTCATACTAACTGGACATTGCCTTTTGGAGTCACGTGCTTATAAGTTAGGCCTCTTCAGTAAGAGCTGATGTAGGAAGTGGGAGCTGCAGGAAGTAGCGGTTGAGCACGTTCTGCATTCTTGTTCTGCCCACGCGAGGTCAAGACTGGCTGCAGCTACTATGGGCGACAGAGTTGCCGGATCTCAAGGTCCGAGATACTTCTAGTATTTGCCCAGAGGGTGGAGATATTCTATAACATAGGACTTGGTACCTAATTGAAGTTTTTCGTTTGGTCGTCCAACGAATTCTGATAACACCATGGACACATTTAGTCCAAGTGAGGTCTTTTCTTTAAGTTCACAGTTTTTACCATTACAATGACTGTGAACGCGGTTGATTCAACAGAAATTTCTGCGGCACCATGGTCATAAGAACAAAGTAGTAAGCCCCTTTTTTTTCAAAACTGTTTTCAGTTGAAATGACCAATGAAATCAGTTGGTTTAACAGAAAAATCTGTATGTTGCTAACTTGAGACCAGTAGGCTTTATTTAGAAGGAGGGATAATGTCTTTGGCTGTTATGATATTTTGTCTCTGTGATCAATGTTCTTGATAATTATTTGATATTGCAAGTAGTTTTATTTGCACTAAGATTTCATTGACCTATTTGGTGATTTGCTTACACTGGGAGCTCGACTCTTCAAACCAAAGTACAAAACGATGGACAAACTCCAGTATCATTCAAAATGAGCTTACGGGGAATTCAAATTTTGTTCAATACCTATAGTATATAGTCAATCATGATTTAATAGAACTATCCCGATAAAGCAAACTTAAAATGACCTTAATCAATTCATTAATTTAGATGCCTATGAAACTACAACCGAAAAGTACATCACCACCACATCCAATCGCGGCCAAGGCTACTGCTCTATGGGTGGAGATTCAGAAGATGAGCAAAATGTGGAGTTGCGTCAGAAAAAATCTCGACACCTTTTTTCCGAATTCGATAAAGATGAGAGCGAAGAACGTCATATGAACACGTCACGTTCATCAACCAAGTTCACACGATCATTCTTAAATAGTAGCGGTGAAACAAAAGTAGTAACCAGTGTCGATGATGCATTGGAGCGCATGCGTAGCGCTGATTATGGTGAGATAGAAATGTTCGATAATTCAATTTTACTGTATTAACTACTCTAAATCTTTATGCAGTTGTGGAAGCTGGTGATACAGCTGAAGATCGTGAAGCGCGTTCATTGTTAAATAAATTTTTAGGTGCCAGCGTCATAATGAAAGGTGTGGAGAGTGTCATACCAACAACGAAACAAATTAAAACGACTACAATTACTAAAACTTCATATGCAGATGATGATGCCGATAGCGATCTATTGAGGAATAAAGGGGTAAGTTAAAATCAAGCTTGAATTGAGCAAAGTATTATTTACATATATGTATATATGTACAATGGGGTCTATCGCCCTCTCTCTCTCTCATTGGATATTAACAGCGATTTCAAAGCCTATATATTCCAATGGCCAATGCCTAGCACAACGGGAGCCCTGAAAGCAACCCCGACGACTGCACTTAATGCCATTCTAGCGTTAACAACTGCAACGAGACGCAATTCCTTAGGATAGCTTGAGTGCCGACTAGGGTGGCCCATATTACTTACTTACTTACTTAATTGGCGCTTAACCGTCTAAACGGTTATGACCGTCCTACAAAGCGCGCCAGTTGCTCCTTCGCTCCGCCAATCGGCGCCAATTGGTCACACCAAGGGAGTTTAAATCGTTTTCCACCTGGTCCTTCCAACGGAGTGGGGCCGCCCTCTACCTCTGCTTCCATGGGCGGGTTCCGATAGAAAAACTTTCTTGGCCGGAGCATCATCTTTAATTCGCATAACATGGCCTAGCCAGCGCAGTCGCTGCCTTTTTATTCGCTGGACTATGTTGATGTCTGCGTATAGCTCGTACAGCTCATCATTAAATCTTCTTCGGTACTCGCCATCGCCAACGCGTAGAGGTCCATAAATCTTTCGAAGAACTTTTTTCTCGAACACTCCCAAAGCCGCTTCATCTGTTGTTGTCATGGTCCATGCTTCTGCCCCATATAGAAGGACGGGTACGATAAGTGACTTGTAGAGTATGATTTTCGTTCGCCGAGAGAGGACTTTACTTTTCAATTGCCTACCTAGTCCAAAGTAGCATTTATTGGCAAGACTGATTCTTCGCTTGATTTCAGTGCTGATGTTGTTGCTAGTGTTGATGCTGGTTTCCAAATAAACGAAGTCTTTTTCCTATTATGGCTGCCAACAGTAGCGTGATTGCCGAGGCGCGTATGCGCTGACTCTTTTCTCGATGACAGCAGGTACTTCGTTTTGGCCTCATTCACCATCAAACCCATCTTTACCGCTTCTTTTTCCAGTTCTGAATAAGCAGAACTAACAGCGCGGGTGTTTGTTTAAGCCGATGATATCAATGTCATCAGCATATGCCAGTAATTGCACGCTTTTATAGAATATTGTTCCAGTGCGGTTAAGTTCTGCAGCTAGAATAATTTTTTCCAGCATCAAATTAAAGAAATCGCACGATAGGGGTCACCCTGTCTGAAACCTCGTTTAGTTTCGAACGGCTCGGAGAGGTCCTTCCCAATTCTGACTGAGCTGATGGTGTTGCTCAACGTCATTTTGCGCAGCCGTATAAGTTTTGCGGGGAAACCAAATTCAGACATAGCGGCATATAGGCAGCTCCTTTTCGTGCTGTCGAAAGCGGCTTTAAAGTCGACGCAGAGATGATGTGTGTCAATTCTCTTTTCACGGGTTTTTTCCAAGATTTGGCGCATTGTGAAAATCTGGTCGATGGTAGATTTACCAGGTCTGAAGCCGCACTGATAAGGTCCAATCAGCCGGTTCACGGTGGGCTTCAATCTTTCGCACAATACATTTGAAAGCACCTTATATGCGATATTAAGAAGGCTGATTCCACGATAGTTGGCGCATTTTGCAGTATCCCCCTTCTTGTGGACTGGGCAAAGAACACTTAGATTCCAACCGTCGGGCATGCACTCTTCCGCCCATATTTTGCTAAGGAGCTGCTGCATGCGCCTTACCAACTCCTCGCCGCCGAACTTGAATAGCTCCGCAGACAATCCATCAGCGCCCACGGCCTTGTTGTTTTTCAATCTGGTTATTGCTATTCTAACTTCGTCATAGTCGGGCGTGGACATATATTCCATCATCATCGATTGCGGGATCGGGTTCTTCATCTCTGCGCGGTGAATTGCTGCCTCCATTTAGGAGAGCAGAGAAGTGTTCCCTCCATAATCTAAGCACTCTGTGGACATCAGTTACAAGGTCGCCGTTTTCGTTCCTACAGGAGTTTGCCCCGATCTTAAAACCTTCCGTCTGTCGCCGTATTTTTTGGTAAAATTTTCGGGCGTTATTCCTCGTTGCTAGCAGCTCAAGCTCCTCGCACTCACGTCTTTCTGCTTCTGCTTTTTTCTTCCTGAAAAGGCGTCTCGCTTCCCTTTTCAACTCACGATAGCGTTCACACACTCCTCTTGTCACGCTCGCTTTTAACGTAGCCCTGTAGGCAGCGTCTTTTCTTTCGGTTACATCGCGGCATTCTTCATCGTACCAGTTGTTTTTTCGTGGCCGCCGGTAACCAATTTTTTCCTCGGCGGCAGTACGAAATGCTTTGGAGATATGCTCCCAAGGCTCCTGTATTCCTTCAGGATGAGTTGTGCTCTCAGAGAGCAGGTGTGAGAGTCGAGTTGCGAAATCATTGGCAGTCTGCTGTGATTGAAGCTTTTCGATGTCTAGCTTTCCTTGTGTTATGAGATAATGGTCCGAGTCGATGCTAGGTCCTCGGATCGTGCGCACATCTAAAACACTGGAGGCATTTCGTCCGTCTATCACAACGTGATCGATCTGATTGCGAGTATTTCGATCAGGAGACAGCCATGTAGCTTGATGTATCTTTTTATGCATGAACCTCGCGCTGGATATGACCATGTTTCGAGCACCGGCACCTCAGTCCTTTAGGAGAAGTTTCATTGTGTAGGCTGAACTTTCCGACTGTAGGGCCAAAAACACCTTCTTTGCCCACCCTGGCGTTAAAGTCACCAAGCACGACTTTTATATCGTGACGGGGGCAGCGCTCGTATGTGCGTTTTAATTGTTCATAAAAAGTGTCTTTCACCTCATCGTCTTTCTCCTCTGTCGGCTCATGGGCGCAGATGAATGATATGTTAAAGAAGTTTGCTTTTATTCGGATAGCGGCGAGACGTTCGTCCACTGGTGTGAACGCCAGAACTTGGCGACAAAGTCTCTCTCCCACCACGAATCCGACGCCGAAACTGCGCTTATTCGTATGGCCACTCCAATAGATGTCACAATTTTTGATCTTCTTTCTTTCTTGCTTCGTCCAACGCATTTCTTGGATGGCGGTGATGTCAGATTTTGCTTTGACGAGGACATCAACCAGCCGGGCATCTGCACCAATCCCATTCAGGGAGCGGACGTTCCAGGTGCATGCCCCAATTCATTGTCCTTCAAACGTTTGCCATGGTCGTGATCAATAGAGTGTGTATTTATCCGAGGCTTGTTGTTATATTTCATTGGAGTATGGTTTTACGTGGCGGGTCCCAAGCCCAGGGCACAACCCGCCCAGCGGGGGTGAAAATATTACTTGCACGTTTATATAGCAAGCCGCTTGCTCCAAGACAGACGCCCGCTTGCAGCCGCACCTAGAGGTGTACAGACGCTGCCGATGAGATCTCCCCCCGGCTAGCCCTTAAACCGGTTATGTCAGAGTGTCTTAGCCAGGTTTTCGCCTTCTCACATTAGCTCACCGATAAATGCATGTTTAGCGGCTTGGATACTTGGCCGCACGCGACCGGCAGTAGTGAGCTGCTTGAACCGCGGCATATAACATTAAGGAAAAAATTAAAAAATCCGCAGTTTTGGTCATTTTTTTTAAAATAAGTACAACTACGTAGGAAGTAATAAAGTCATTTATTTTATATAATAATGTTAATAAATAACGCAATATTATATAATAATAAAGTGGGATAAAAAAACATGGCTTATTTCTCTGAAGTTGCCCACCCCAAGATTTTAACAACTGCTCTCTTTGTCGTTTTTGTCGGAACCCGCTTTCTATTAGCTTCTACCACTTGTAGGAGCAACTGCTTCTCTTCTTCATCATTTGTTCGAAGCTTATTGAAGTCTTCAAAGAGTTTGACTCCACGCTCAGCAATATCATTAACAACTTTCAGGTTTCTTACGATTTGTTTCCCTCCAACGTAATTCTGATTGATGTTCCATGCATTTGGATCTGTGTTTAAAAACGTTGATTTTATCTTTAACTTTTCTTTAACACCTGCAAAGATCTTTGATTGGCAAAATCGGCCAATTTGGCTTGGTCACTTAAAAGTGACGAATCACCTCTTCCCAAACCAATATTTCACATATACAAGCATTCCAAATTTCACAAAGCGTTCTAGCTGTGATTTTTCACTTTGTGTGGTTTTAAAACCATCTTCCTCACGAAACAAGAAGATTTTGATGGCGTATAAGAGTTTTGCCATCCAGCGAGCACGGTGTAAGGCTATCCAATGAACGTTATCTAGAGAATGACCCAGACCTAGTAGTGATTACATGGAGTTAATTCGTCTCTGGATTTGGTTTTCTTCATTACGATATCTAATAAAGAATTTACTGCATTCACTTTTAAATTGTCATTGCCAGTAGCTTTTTCCAATGGTTTAAAGTTATTTAAGTGAATCGATGGCCATGCTGTCTGAAACCTTTTAAACAAGGGATTCTCAGGAGAGCTGGATGGTCCAAAACAAAGAGTAAATATCTTACTGAGAAGAATCTCTAAAATATGATGCCTGCATGCTAGCCGTAATAGATCTTTGCCAGTTTTATGTTCCAGCAAAACACAAGCTCCATTTTTCAACCCTGTATTGACAGCTGTAGTGTTAAAACACATACCGACTATATTTTTCTCCAAATCCCATTCTGTTAGTACGTCATATACTGCATGAGCTGAGTTATCGCCAGTGCCACTTACAAGTGTTGGTACTCCAAACAATTTTTCCTTACCGTCTGCAGAAACTAATACTGGCAAACGATCTACTTTTTAAATGCTCAAAATATCGGGAAAAATCTTACCATCCCAATGAACTATAACTGGATCATTAAAAGAAACAGATTGCTTTATTTCCTCAAATATAGCTTTTCGCCCTTGTTTTCTTTGGCGTTGAATGGTGCTGCGTGATAGCGGCAACGAGCTAGGGTCTTGGCTCAGTGCTGCTGTGATTGGGACCATCAATCTCAAGGCTTCTCTATCAGACACTTTATTGCGGTCTAAAGAGCTTATCACATGCTTAGAAGGCAAGTTTTGCTTAGCAGCTTTCACAGGTTTGTCACTGCTCGGTTCATTAGCATGATGGTCAGTGATATGGTACCGGGAGCTCTTCTTTACAAAAGTTGAAACTGGATATTCTTCATCTTCAGAGGAACAGGAAGTGTCACTAGAAAGTCTAATTTCGAAATAAGGCTCATACATTGAAGATGTCCCTTTGGAGGTACTAGGTGTTGTTTCTAAGAGCTGGGCTTTTCGTCTTTTCTCTTCATCTTCGTTAAATCTTTTAAAAGTTCTTTCCTCCTTTTTGGCTAAGTTTTTGTCAACTTTAGTCATAGCCATTTTTTGATGGTCTCGCTGATCTGCTAGAAATTTACGGCCTTCTTCAATCTTTATCAAGTTGAAGCATCTGCATGAGCTATACCAAATAAAGAGTCAAGCTCAGATGTAAATTCATGTTCACGAGCTTTTTAATGTTTTGAATTACGAGATTTATTTTTTTTAGCAACAAAGACTTTGAATGGAGTTTCCCAATCTTATCAACGCAGTGTTTAATTAATCTTGTTGGTATGAGAGCTCTTCACCATAAATGAGTTACCTCCTCAACTGTCATATGACTTGCACTACGCACTAAGTTAAATTTTTACAAGTGCCAGTGAAAACGCAAAAGCACTTGCCGATTAGTAGGTAGTTGATTTAGTCTTAATAGAGATTCCACATCTGTAATACCCAAAAGGAAAATACGGTCAGACTGCCTTGTTGCAGGAGAATTGGACGCCATGGTTTCTCATTAGTTATCGATTAAATGTTTAAAACAGGTATAACTTTGGGTACAGTTATGAGAATTATTTCGTATTAATATTAAGTTTTGTCAATCTAGATCTTATTGATGATATTTTTCAGCATCTGTTTTAGATATTTAAAACACCTGCAACAAAGAAACAAAAATAATTATTAAAATAAGGATTTTTTATTTTTTCGACTTTTTGTTATCAATCGTGAAACTTTGGGTTCTTTGAGCACCCTTTTCCCATCCATCAAAAAATCTAAAAAAAATTACAGAGGTATATTGAACCCCATTCTAAAAAAATGGAGGGGTGCCCAGGGTGAATTTTTGAAGTTAGTTTTTTTGGGCCACCCTAGTGTAGACGGTACGGATATAGTGGTAAAGCCTCATCAAATTTTGGGCGAATGGTTCCCTACCTGCACTTCGATGGGTTAGAGCCACAATAGAGGTGAAAAGTTGGCGCAAGAGCGCTGAAATGGCACACGAGGCTATACAAATGTACACCGATAGTTCCAAAGTAACGCGAGGAGTAGAATCTGCGGTGTACTACAAATAAACAGATCTAACAAACTGCCAGCTCCCTGTAATGGTTTTCATGTCGAAGTAGTAGCCGTGACTATATATAGCCTAAAACTTATACAGTCAACGTCCCAATCAAATTGGGCGAGCTTGAAAGAAAGTGAGAGGTGCACATGATGAACCAAGCAGGAAAAGCGTGGAACTAAGCGCAGGTCGGCAAAGTGTTGAGGATCATGTGCAGGCCTTACAACCTTAGACTAACAAAGTTACTCTTATCATTGAAAAGAGGGTACCGTAGACTCGTTATGGGTATTCTGACTGGACATTGCCTTCTGGCGTCAGATGCTTTTAAAAAGGGCCTTCTCAGTCATAGCGTAGGAGGAGGAAACGATCTAGCACACATTGTGCTCATGCCCGGCACTTACCAGGCTAACACTCCAGCTATTAGGAGTGGCACAGCTATTAGATCTAGAAGAAGCAAATAAAATAGGTCCTAGAAAGCTTCTAGTATTTATCAAGAGGGCTAAGCTATTTTATAACAAAGGTTCTGGTTTCAGGTACGGTTTTTCAGTTTGGTCGTTGAACAAGCTTCAGGTAACACTCTGGACTCATTCAGTCTATGCGAGGTCATCACGAACCGGCCAATTCAACCTACCTTAACGGTGAGGAATCTTATTTTTCCCCGCTACTGCGTGGACCATGCAGCTCTTAATCTAACACTGCTTGAGTTTGCAACACATATATACGCCTACGTTAGACTGCCTCTCTGACTGACTCTCCAGAGAATAATAAAAAAATGTGCGTAACGTTCACGTGGCGAATGTGAAATCATCTTAAAATAAGTTTTCACATGATTGTCTTTGGCCTTGTCGAAGACCCCATACCTTTCACGAAATGAGCTATCAGTCAGCTGTATGAAATATGTATTGTATATATCTTGATAATTTTACCAAAAAACGATGTATGCCTTAGATGTCAGCAGAGAATTTCTCTTGTACGAAAAATCGGTTGTATGGGAGATATGTATATGCTATAGTCATGCGATCCCGTCAGTTCCGACATATGATTACACGGACACCGAAATATACTCGCTCACCAAGTTTAATCAAGATATTTCAAAAAATTTAGGGACTTGTTTGCGTTCAAACGAACAGAATGATACACGGACATGGTTAAATAAACTCAGCTGTCATCTTGATCTAAGTGTTCTTTGCCCAGTCCACAAGAAGGGGGATACTGCAAAATGCACCAACTATCGTGGAATCAGCCTTCTTAATATCGCATATAAGGTCCTTTCAAGTGTATTGTGCGAAAGATTGAAGCCCACCGTGAACCGGCTGATTGGACCTTATCAGTGCGGCTTCAGACCTGGTAAATCTACCATCGACCAGATTTTCACAATGCGCCAAGTCTTGGAAAAAACCCGTGAAAAGAGAATCGACACACATCACCTCTTCGTCGACTTTAAAGCCGCCTACGACAGCACGAAAAGGAGCTGCCTATATGCCGCTATGTCTGAATTTGGTTTCCCCGCAAAACTTATACGGCTGTGCAAAATGACGTTGAGCAACACCATCAGCTCAGTCAGAATTGGGAAGGACCTCTCCGAGCCGTTCGAAACTAAACGAGGTTTCAGACAGGGTGCCCCCCTATCGTGCGATTTCTTTAATTTGATGCTGGAGAAAATTATACTAGCTGCAGAACTTAACCGCACTGGAACAATATACTATAAAAGCGTGCAATTACTGGCATATGCTGATGACATTGATATCATCGGCCTAAACACCCGCGCTGTTAGTTCTGCTTACTCCAAGCTGGAAAAAGAAGCGGTAAAGATGGGTTTGATGGTGAATGAGGACAAAACGAAGTACCTGCTGTCATCGAGCAAAGAGTCAGCGCATATGCGCCTTAGCAACCACGCTACTGTTGGCAGCCATAATTTCGAAATAGTAAAAGACTTCGTTTATTTGGGAACCAGCATCAACATTAGCAACAACATCAGCACTGAAATCCAGCGAAGAATAAATCTTGCCAATAAATGCTACTTTGGACTAGGTAGGCAATTGAAAAGTAAAGTCCTCTCTCGGCGAACGAAAATCATACTCTACAAGTCACTTATCGTACCCGTCCTGCTATATGGGGCAGAAGCATGGACCATGACAACAGCAGATGAAGCGGCTTTGGGAGTGTTCGAGAGAAAAGTTCTTCGAAAGATTTATGGACCTCTACGCGTTGGCGATGGCGAGTACCGAAAAAGATTTAATGATGAGCTGTACGAGCTATACGCAGACATCAACATAGTCCAGCGAATTAAAACGCAGCGGCTGCGCTGGCTAGGCCATGTTATGCGAATGAAAGATGATGCTCCGGCCAAGAAAGTGTTTCTATCGGAACCCGCCTATGGAAGCAGAGGTAGAGGGCGAGGGAAAACGATTTAAACTCCCTTGGTATGACCAATTGGCGCCGGTTGGCGGAGCGAAGGAGCGACTGGCGCGCCTTGTTGGACGGCCATAACCGTTTAGACGGTTAAGCGCCAATTAAGTAAGTAAGTAAGTCATCTTGATCCTTTGGGTATATTTATTGATGGGTTTATCTCATCTCGGACCGAACTTAATATACCATTTCATATTCATGCGGCAGCCGTGGTGTGATGGTGCTCCGCCTACCTCACCGAAGATCCTGGGTTCACTCCCCGGGCAAAGCAACATCAAAACTTTAAAAACAAGGTTTTTCAATTAGAAGAAAATTGTTCTAAGCGGGGTCGGCACTCGGCAGTTTTTGGCAAGCTATCCGAGTGTATTTCTGCCATGAAAAGCTCTCAGTGAAAACTCATCTACCTTGCAGATGCCGTTCGGAGTCGGCACAAGACGAGTAGGTCCCGGCCCGCCAATTTGTAGGAAAAATTAAAAGGATTGCAACGCAAATTGGAAGAGAAGTTCAGCCTTAAATCTCTTCAGAGGTTATCGCGCCTTACATTTATTTATTTTATTCATGAAAGATATAATGCGCCGATTCTTTCTTGGGTCACGGGAAGTACCTCGTCTTGTCCCCATTGAACAAGTTGCCTAGAATTTTATTATACTCAGCTTAGCAGAGCTCACAGAGCATATTAATTTTGTTCGCATAATGGTACCCCGTAATGGCATAAACTAATCGAGATAGCTATAGACTTCTATATATCAAAATGATCTGGGTGAAAAATATAGCCATGTCCGCCCGTCCGTCCGTCCGTCCGTAAACACGATAACTTGAGTAAATTTTGAGGTATCTTGATGAAATTTGGTATGCAATTTCCTGGGCACTCATCTCAGATCGCTATTTAAGCTGAACGAAATCGGACTATAATCACGCCTACTTTTTCGATATCGAAAATTTCGAAAAATGAAAAAAAAATGCCAAATACGAAAACAGGGATAAAACATGGTGATTGGATTGGTTTTTTTACGCAAAATATAACTTTGGAGAAAACTTTGTAAAATGGGGGTGACACCTACCATATTAAGTAGAAGAAGATGAAAAAGTTCTGCAGGGCGAAATCAAAAGCCCTTGGAATCTTGACAGTAATACTGTTCGTGGTATTACATATATAAATAAATTAGCGATACCCGGCAGATGATGTTCTGGGTCACCCTGGTCCACATTTTGGTCGATATCTCGAAAACGCCTTCACATATACAACTGAGGGCCACTCCCTTTTAAAACCCTCATTAATACCTTTAATTTGATACCCATATCGTACAAACACATTCTAGAGTCACCCCCGGTCCATCTTTACAGCGATATCTCGAAAAGGCGTCCACCTATAGAACTAAAGCCCTCTCCCTTAATAAAATACTCATTAACACCCCTCATTTGATACCCATCTCGTACAAACACATTCCACGGTTACCCTAGGCTCATTTTCCTACATGGTGTTTTTCCTTTATTTGACAAAGGATGAAGGAAAATCGTTCCAAAAAACGTCACTCTTGGTCTACAATTTGTTCTATATTTCCCAAACTGCTATAACTTTTTTATGCTACGGCTCTGCTCTGTTCATGTTCAGAGTGGCAGCAATATCAGAGCATATTTTTCGTTGCTACTGCTGCTCTGGAATAGCAAATGCAAAAAACCGCAATTATTACTTATGAAAACAAAGAGACCTTATGAAATCACACCTGCTGAGATGAATATTAAATAAATTTGACCCAAGTTTATTGTTCTGTATACTTTTTGCACTGCACGGTAATGTTTTTACATATATGTAAAGAATAAAGTAAATTTGCTTACATTAGGGTGTTTGATTCGGTCTTTCCTCGGATTTCCCTCTTTTAAATTTAGTGGCGCGATATGGAAATTTTAATTTTGCGAATATCAAATAACTCACTGCTTTTATCTTTGTCGTACTAAGACAATTTTCAAACAAATGTATGATGATTTTTTGGACGAAAATAACCACTGCCATTTCGAAAACTAAGCATGAGCTGCAAATGTTTCAATATTTTAGGAGCTCGATATTTTCAATATTTACAGTAAAAATCGCCAATTGGGAGCACCTGCCACTCCCAACTCAGTGGAGGTCTCTCCTTCCTCTGGTTTCCGACGGCGTTGTTGACTGAAATACTTTCTTGGCCAGAGCGCTTTAGTAAATTCGCGTAACATGACCTAGTCAGCTAAGCCTTTGGGGTTTATCCGCTGCCTTATCATCATAACTGCGTTAAGCTCATGCAATTCTTTATTATACCTCCTTCGATATTCGCCATCGGTATCACAAACATGGTCATAAATCATCCGGACAACTTTTCTCTCAAACGCTCCAAAGAGAGTCATCTCATCCACTCTCGTCCAAGATTACGAGACATACATCAGGATAAGTATGATGAGCGATTTGTGGAGCGTGCTTTCTGTTTGTCGAGAGAGGACTTTACTTTTTAATTGCCTACTCAGTCCAAAGTAGCACCTGTTGGTACGAGTTATTCTCCGTTTGATTTCTAAGCTGGCATTGTTTTTGATGTTAATGCTGGTTCGCAAATAGGCGTAATGCTTCACGGTATCGAATTCACGAATGACGTGGCTACTAAGGCGTGAGTGCGCCGATTCATTCTTGGGTAACAGCAACAGTCTTGTCCTCATTAACCGTAAGACCCACGTTTCTTGCTTCTTTATCTAATGCAGATAAGGCACAGCTCACAGCGCATTTGTTTAGGCCAATAATATCAATATCATCAGCATACGCCAGTAATTGTACGTTCTTAGATAATATAGTATTGTGTAAAAGAAATCGCAGGAAAGGGAGTCGTCTTGGTATTGCGCAACGTCATTTGGCGCTAAGGCATAGACTAGAATACGCCCTGGGGGTTGAACAGTAAGGAGCCACAAAAGTTTTGTGGAAATTATGCGGTCGACGAATCTTGGGATCTAGCCCAGAACACACCGTTCGATGCAACCATCTTTTACGCGTGACACACTGACATGAGTGTGACCGTCCTAAAAAGATTCGCTTTCGGCATACGCAGCAAAACCATTTCTCTGGACCGGAGTTCGGCTCAACACTTTCCCGGAGCAGGAGAATATGGAGCTGTCCGGCTCCAAAAATCTGCTTGGAGAATGATAATTTGTGGTAAGGGCGTATCAAATTAAAAAGGATTACACTGAAATAACAGCCATTGGTTGGGAAAAGGCCCGAGTCGCTCCGGCTACCATGGGATATCTTCTTAAGTCTCCAGATCATCATCAGTGAGGCGAGAATATTCCCCACAGAGGGAAGAAATGAAATGCTGCACAAACAGCTTATGCTGAATACCCAGAAACCTGAATATCCCAACAGACATCTGATTGAAGAGTTCGTGCCTCCCGGGGAGTTAAGAAGTAATGTCCGCAAGAACTATGAAGATATCTGGCACTTCAGCCATAAGAAAAAATAAGAAGAAATACCATTAACTCGAACTGCTACAACAACAACAACAACAACGGAATAATGAATGGATCGATACTAATTTCTGCATGAGGTCTTCGGCTCAAATGTTACACATTTCAAGACGAAACTCGTTTTTCACGAAGAAGATTGCAGCTACTATTTTTGATATTTTACAACTTTATATTTTCTTAATAGCAAAAAAAGTTAAGCAAAATAAAATTAAAAAAATTAAATGGACTGAAATGAAATTAAAAGGAAAAGTAAAATAAAATTGAAAAAAAAAATGGACTGAAATGAAATTAAAAAAAAGTAAAATAAAATGAAAATAAAAATTAAATAAAGTAAAATAAAATAAAATTAAATTAAATCCATTTTTAATCGAAAAACTATCGATTTCGTATGGGAGTGTTACCAATTTTTTTATCGAAATTTTTTTATCGGTTTTTATTAATTTCTTGTCTGAGAAAATTGTCGATCTTTTTTATTAAAAAGCTATTTGTTACTACCGGGTAAGCTATCGTTATGTTATCAAAAGGATATCAAATTGATTACGGAAACTTATAGATTTGTTATCGGAGTGCTACTAATTTGTTACCGAGTATAGATTTGTTATCGAAAAGTTGAAGATTTCTTACCGGAGTGTCACCAATTTGTAAACGGCAGATAACAATTTGTTACCGAAGATCTATCAGTTTTTTATGAAACAGATACCGATAAAACTGCAATATCGACTCGATAACACATGTGTAACCCTACGATAACAAGCCGATAAGAAACCAATAAAAAGATGATGACAAGTTGATAACAAATCGAAAATTCAAGGATAATAAAACTTGTACGCTTTCAATAATAAACCGATAATAACATATCACTTGTGACCATCGATTGTTCCCGATAATAAACCGACGAAATTCTTCTCAAAAAGCCCGAAACTATTTGTTAAAGGTACCACTGTTTTGGTTTAACTTCAACCCCGGTTTTTTTTACGAGGAGGAAGCATCGAAAGCCTCATAGTCAGTGTGGGACTTTAACCGCACTAAACCTTCTACCGTCTAAAGTACCATTTACCCCCCCGGTACTACCGTCCAGTATTCCATCGGGAGGCAGGTTGAGCACTAAGCTCTACGTCTGTCGGGGTCACGTTGCTGTACTTTGATAGTCCCGCGGTATAGTTAAAGCTGGGACTGGCACGCCCTGCTTACTACCTCAATGTGCTTGACACATACCACTTCTACGAATATTTCCAAGAATACATTAAACACTGTGCATACAGTGCTTGTGGCATGTTTGTGCGTTCGACTACTTGTATTGTAGGGTTTTTTTGTTGTTTTTTTTATTTTTTATTTTTTTTTTTTTTTTTTTATATATATGTATATATGGGGTATTCCATCCCATTTCGACCAATTTTGAACCCGACCCCTTTAGAATTGGCTGAAATTTTTTCTTCTTTTTCTAGCTTACGAAAGACGTTTTTCAGATTTTTTTCAAATTTTTTCATCCAACTCAAAAAAAGTTATGAATTTTTAAAAAAACACCGTTTTTCTTTTCAAAATGCTATAACTTTTTCAAAAATTGACCGTTTGGGATCTTTTTTTTTTTTTTTAAATGTACTTTTCGGAAAAAATACAAAACAATTTTTAAAGTTTTTTTTGCAATTTTTCAGTTTTTCAAGATTTTTCGAATTTCGCCATTTTTTTTTCTCCTAAAAAACTTCAATCAATTCTGCAATCATCCCCACTAATCCCAGAGTGGGCCGATTTTTTTGTTTTTTTTTTATTTAATTGAAAAAAACTTTAAAATTTTTTTTGTATTTTTTCCGAAAAGTACATTTAAAAACAAATTTAAAAAAAAAGATCCCAGACGGTCAATTTTTGAAAAAGTTATAGCATTTTGAAAAAAAAAACACCGTTTTTTTTTTTAAATTCATAACTTATTTTGAGTTGGACACCGTTTTTGAAGAAGAAAAACTTTCAGCCAATTCTAAAGAGGTCGGGTTCAAAATTGGTCGAAATGGGATGGAATACCCCTTCGCCTGGTTTACTATTACATTACCTACATATATTCCGGTCTTTTTTATTTTATCATTCTGACGCCGCTAATTGTAGGAGGCCTTGCATCCAATACGTGCTCAGCTCGATCCCCTTTACCTTTGCAGTTTGTTCTTCACCCACAAAACTCGATTGTTCCATGTTCGCTGCTGCGCCGCAGCCTTTCCAGACTTCGTAGACACTTCATTATTTCCGCTATTACATCGCATACCGCGGACCATTTTACCTTGCTTTGTAGCATGCATCCAACAATTGTTTCAGGAGTGCAATCCTCTCCAAAAATTCTGCGTAGTTTGCATCTCGAGCTATTTAACCTAGGACACTCGAAAAATACATGGTAAACGTCTTCTGCTGTATCGCCACCACAGTGATCGCATATGTTGTTAGGGTCGTGATTGAATCGGTGCAAATATTCCTTAAAGCATACGTGAGGTAGAAATCTGCCTCCCCGTGCTTTCTAGATATCCATATATTAATATCTGGGATACAACGGTGTGTCCAGCGTCCCTTTGTTGAGGCATTCCACCTGAGCTGCCAGTTCTGCACGCTTAGCTCTCGTGCTTCATCACGTGAGTTTTGATCCTGATAAATCGTCGCTGCTTCTTTTGCTAATATGTCTATAGCACACATTTCTGCGACGTACCCCGAGGTACATACACTTGTATGTTTACGCATCGAACTTTACGAGTACTTAGTACTCACGCCTTTCTTTTTATCTGATAACAGAAAAGTTGACAATCGAATACCACCCTAACGCATAGCGTATACTTGTGTATTAATGTAAGGGTACTCTGGTGCCGCATAGTGTTATTGGCTAACAGCTGCTGGCCAGCTTCTTGCAACAATTTATGCGCTTAGCTAAGTTAGTACACACTCGTAGGTGGAGTTGTTCGCGCTTATGATTTAAGTTTTAAAGGTAAATACTGGAAAATAAAAGTGAATACAAACAGCTGACAAAATTATATACATATGTAACTACACATACAAATGTAGTACATTAATGTACATCTTTGCAATAATAGAAATAATTTTAGTCCAGAAAGGTACTGTGCCAATTTATCAGCTAACTTAATTCCTTCGGGAAATGTGTGAAGAAATTTGTGAATTGTAGTTTGTGTATTAAAAATATAAAGTGAAAAAAAAAAAAATAAATAAATTAATTAATGGCGTTTTTTAAAAACGATTATTTAATCATTCTTCAAGAATTTATATACATATCTACTACTTATACATACATAATAAAAATATATATGTATATATTGTGAAATTTGAAATACAATTAATGAATGACACCTTTATGCCATAACCTGTGTGTAGTTGTTGTATTGATATATACCTGAGCGAGTGTCTTAAGCACGCTGAAGATAAACCAAATGAACGAGCGCATCTCTCGGCATCATTTCTACAAACAACGACAAACCGAAACAGCCACCGAAATGGACGAATCGTGACGAAAATAGCAATGATCACACTATTTTTACGTTTGAAAATTTTTGAAAATTTTTAAAACCAATTTTTTTTTTGTTTTTTTGTGTAAATTTTCTGTGGAGAACGGCTGCATGCATATTATATGTACTTATTTATGTATACACTGCGTGCAAAAAGTTTTGTGACGGTCAGGGAAAAAGTGTTTTATACTATTGTATTTGTACGGGGGGAGTTTATGGCAAACATTTTTAAGTGTTTCACATATGTACATACTAGGCTTGGCAATCTGTTGAACTAAAGAACGAAAGAACTAGATCTTTTAATTGAACTAGTGCGCTAGTTCGTTCAGTAAATTGAACTAAACTTTTATGTGGCAACTTTGCAGATTAAAATTTCAAAATGTACTCACTTCTTTGTCAAAATTAAAACAGCTGATCAAATTTCGCGATGTTTACCGCCATATTGTCATTTTGTGAAGTTTTACAATTTATTTTAGAAGTTTAGCCTTTTAAATGTAATAGTGTTTCCATTTTGCTTTCATAAATTTAACTAGAAAAATGTGTGCTTAATAAATAATGATTTGTTTCATATGCCAAAGCGAAGTGAAATATGCAAGCACTTTAAATAAAGTCGTGAAGCAAAGAAAATGAAATGCAAGTACTGCCGAATTTACATATGTAAGTGTTGCTGGCGGCATATATGATGTTTAAATCCGGGAGTGAGTAGATTTGACTTCCGAATTCAGCTATTGAACTAGTTCAATTGGTTGAACAATAGTTCAATTAGGTGGCCGAACTAAGAGCCAAAAGAACTAGTTCGATGGACTGAACGAAATAGAAGTGAGCTAATCTTTTCATTGAACTAAAAAATCCAACTCTAGTACATACATATGTGAATATACATATATGCATGGGTGCATTTTGCTTGGAATGTAATTTGTGAAAATAAATAGTTTTACATACACAGTGGCTGATGGCAGAGTATGCAAAGAGGCGTTTTGAACGACTCTTCAGCTATTTTGAACAATTAGCATTAACTAGACATCGCTCAGTAGCAACCACTACAGACGTCTCTATTAGAGTTTACCGCACGCCGCCGCCGTCGAATGTCATAAATATCGACGCGGCGGCGATGTTCACGCACCTTTTCCTCAAAAGGGTTACCATCGTATAACTTCTTCTCGAACACAGCTGTTCTACAGTTGCTCCAAGCCATTGCTGCCAACCCTCAAGCTTTCGGCCAGAGACTCAATTGAGTTTAAATATCCCTTCGAAATGATTCTAACCTGATACTTAAGTTGAAGATATACATACGTATGAGAAGGGTTTGGAAAATCACTCTATTGTGTATTTGTGAAACTATAAAATAGCGTATGAATAGTTAATTTCGATTTTCACACTCATTGTTACAAAAACCCATTCTTCCGGTTTCGCACTTCTTGAAGATGGCGGCCCTATCCACAATTAGTCCCTTGGAGTGAATCATATCGATTATAGCCTATTCAAAGCAAGATTGATTATCACCTACACATTACGGCTTTTGTTAAAAATGTAAATATGTTGACACAAAATATTTACCAGATGAGGCTCTGACCATCCCAAGAAGACTCAAAGTGATAAAGCCGAAGTTTTCCCAAGACAGTTGAAGAAATAACCGGGCGTGTTACTACCCTAACGTTGTGGACAGTCGAACCAGTCGCAAAACTGAAGTTACAAATATTTTGGACTGAACGTATAACCATTGGCGGAACCATACAAGGTAGCAGCACTATGACCTACATATAAACATAAATAAAAGCTCCATGTATTTTGTTTTTGAAATCGATGGACAAATGTCAAAATCGTACTGCTGATTTCCGATTGTCATCTGTTCCTGGTTCACCTGGTTCTGACATGGTTTCACCATTAGCATCCTTAAACTTAAAATTGATCGACTTTCATTTTAAAATATCAGAACACTCTTAAAATCAATGTTCTGAACATATACTTCAGCAAATTTTGCCCTACATTTTACAAATTTTATCTAGGGTTCTATACAGTCTTAGCATAAAGAAGTATAGTACATGGTGATTCGCATAGTCTCTTGTGGGCTATGTAGCTCGGCAGCATGGCGCAACAAAAACATCCGTCAGTAAGTCGCAGTCCTGTAGGCTCTGTGCTGCCATACGGTGTGACAGCCAGGAGGCGCGGTAGCGACTGGTGGTCGGTATTGTTACTGTTCGAACTTCGGAAATTGTAGCTCATAAAAACAGCCGAAAAAACTGGAAGCGCCATTTAACGCGATGAAAAATAGGCCAGTATTTATGCCAATCGTCAAAAATGTGCCACAAGAATCATGATTATTAATAGACCTTGAACAGCGGCCCTTAAGTCGCCTTTGGGCGTGAACAAATGATTGATAGAAATCGCTTCGACGACAATTATTAGGAGTTAGCTTAGAACATCTCCTTCGGTTTGCACAAGATATATAGACAGAAGTGTAACAACTTTAGGTTTTTGTTTTTTTTTTTCGGCAGACGCAACAGTACCGGGGTTAGTTTCGAAGCATGTCCCTGTAGTAAGTGAAAGAAGGAGAGTCCCTTCGCAAGGAGCTACTCCTGAGATGAAATTTTTTGAAACATCAGCGAGAAATTGAGCCGCGTTACATTGAAATGTCAGCCATAAGTCCTGGCAAAAACCCCGGTTCACTCCAGTATGTAGAACGGGTTGCCCCGGTTGGGAGGTCCGAAATGGCCAAAACGTTGATTTCCCTGAATATGTACAAATAAACAAAACCGCTCCTAAATATAATTTTTTTTTTTTTGTTAAGTAAATCAAGTTATTTTAGTAGGAACGCGGACGCGTAAAATCGCCGTAAATCTCTTTTGAGGGCGAACGTTTCATAACGATTTTTTGATTTTTAACACAGCGAAATGGTATCGTTTCGTTTGTGGAGTATTCTTGGTGTATACATATTTTCGTGCACTTGCATGCATAAAAATTGTATATACTATGCTCAGAGATTTTAGTTTATAACTATACGCATAGGGACATGTTTGCTTTGAGTTGCTGTGTGCTTTCGCTCATATGCACGCTACTACTACACATACGCTTACATTCTCTTGTATCCATACAATTTTCCAATACCACACACTGCGCCTGCAATTACATTCTACATATATCGTACATATAGCATACGATTTACATAGACTACGCTTACGCTTACCATCACGCTTATGCTAACATTAAGTATTCCCCCAACCATAATCAAATATGTTTACACATCAAAAACAATTTTTTTTCTGAAACGGCCTAGTTTACATTTCTCAGTGCTGCCGTTAATTTATGATAATGCCATAATTTTTCGCATCACTATGAACGCGCATCAAAACGTTGATAATATATATATTTTATGTGTTTCCAAAAATAACGAATGTCTGAAACTTTCTTCAGGAGAATTTATTCAGTTTATTTTCTGCCGTTGCGGCTGCCAGTACAAATTTGTGCAGAGCGTGAAAAACGGAAAATTACGCGAAATAAACTAAATTGTGAACTAAATATTTTGTGTATTTGGCTGAAGTGCAGAATAAAAACAAAATTATACTACGCTAGCTATGCGAAAATAGAAATTGTGTGTAAAATATATATATATATATATATATATATATATATATGTATATAAACATATTAAGAGCATACCAGGCACATAATAACATATGGGTATATATATGTACTATGCATATGTATGTATGCGTGTATTAAAAATTTGATTTCAAAGTGTTTCCAAAAAACAAAAATAAACGAAACCTCACAAATCAGCAAAAATCTCCTTGAAAAAAAAAAAAAAATTTATATGCGAAACAAAAATAATAATACAATAAAAAAATATGTGTTCAAAATAAATAAATAAAAATAATAAAAAAAATTCAAAATAAAGGATAAAAATTGTTATTAATTAAAAATTCTCAAAGGAAACCAAGAAATACGACAAAAGATAGTTCAAAAAAAAAAAAAAATTGATAAAAATTATGTCAGCACTTTTTATTTATAAAAGAATTGTGAACGAAAAAATTTCAAAATACTGCTTGAAAAAATGTGAAGTTCTAATTGGGGATATATGAAAAAAATATATATATATATTAGACTGGGTCGATTTATGAACCGATATCGCGCCATCGATTTTTCGATAGGATTTGGGCTCAGGAAAAAAAGTTCCACAACGCACACCCAAACAAAAATTTTCGAGCCTGCGAAATTGCATTTTTTTTTTACTTTTTTTCGACTTTGATTTTTAAGGTTTTTTTCATGACCTACTAAAAATGTTCATGTGTTTACCCTGTCCGACCCAAAAATATCAGCTAAAAACGTTGTCGATGTTTTTAGCGTATATTTTTGGGTTGGACAGGGTATACATGATATCGGTTAATAAATCGACCCAGTCTAATGTACATATATATAAACTTATGAACATACATATACACGTAAATTATAATTTTGTGAAACTTTTAAATAATATTTGATTTGGATTAAAATAATTAATAAATTTTTAATCATCGAATAATTTCGAAAATATGAACGAAAAATTATAAAAACTATATTTACAAATTCAAGTAACTTTGAAAAACGTTGAGTTTTTATTTATTTCTGAATTTCGGACCAATGGCGGTCTTGATAGTAGTCTTCTGGGTCATTTTTTTTTACCTGTTGTGGGTGTTTTTGGTTTTCTAACTAACTTTATTGGTGCTCAGTCGCTTCTTCGTTGGGTTTACTGGTCCATGTTTCTGCATCATTTAGCAGGATGGGCATGATAAGTGACTTGCCCATAGAGGACTTTACCTTTCAATTGCCTACTCAATCCAAACTAGCATTTGTTTGCAAGAGTGACACTTCGCTGGATTTCTAGACTGACGTTGTTGTTTGTTTTAAATAATTCTTGTTCCCATATAAACGAAAACCTTTAATATTTCGAAATTATGGATGCCAATAGTGGCGTGGTTGCCTTAGCACAAATGCGCTGTTGTTGTTGTTGTAGCGATAAGGAGACTCCCCGAAGGCATTGGGTCACGGATAGGTGAGGTTGACAATTGTGGTTGGAGAAGCTATGTATTGCGCTGGCAACCTGAAAGGGCTGCGGTACACAAACCCCTTGAATCCGGTATTTTAGTTGCCTCTTACGGCAGGCATACCTACCGCGGGTATATTCTAACCAACCCCCTAACCCGTCTCTTTGCTTGATGACAGCAGGTACTTCGTTTTGTCCTCATTCACCGTCAAACACTTTTTTATACCTTTCATGAACATGAAATGGTATATTAACTTTGGTCCGATGTTTGTAACGTTGAGAAATATAGAAGATAGACTCACCATTAAGTATACCGAATCGATCAGGGCGACGAACTGAGTTGATATAGCCATGCCCATCCGTCCGTCCGTCTGTCTGTTTGAACGCAAACTAGTCACTCAAGTTTTGAGAAAACTCAATGAAATTTGGCACAAGGATGTATTTTTGTATTACATTAGACATTTGTCGGATCCGGTAGGATCGGACCACTATAACATATATCTCCCATACAACCGATCGTTCAGATAAGACGATTTTGGTCATTCCTGCCGCAATTTAGAAAGTATAATCGTTGAACTCGGTGATATATATTCTAATATATCATAGAAGATATCCTGAAAAAATCACTTTGATCGGAGCTATATATAGTATATATCCTATACAATCGATCGTTCAGATAGAAAGATTTTTGGCCATTTCTCACTTAGTTTCAAATATAAAACGTGAAACTTGCTATATATATTCTAGTATATCATAGAAGATTTCCTGTAAAAATCATTTCGATCGGAGCTATATATAATATATATCCCATACAACCGATCGTTCAGATAAGGGGTTTTTTTGCCATTTTTATACTCAGCTGAGCAGATCTCAGGAGTATATTAACTTTGTTCGCATAACGGTAATCCACTAATCGAGATAGATATAGCTTTCTATATATCAAAATGATCTGGGTGAAAAGAAATTCATTTAGCCATGTCCGTCCGTCTGTAAACACGATAACTTGAGTAAATTTTGAGGTATCTTGATGAAATTTGGTATGTAGGTTCCTGGGCACTCATATCAGATCGCTGAACGATATCGGACTATAACCACGCCCACTTTTTCGATATCGAAAATTTCGAAAAACCGAGAAAGTGCGATAATTCATTACCAAAGGCAGATAAAGCGATGAGACTTGGTAGGTGCGTTGACCTTATGACGCAAAATAGAAAATTAGAAAAATTTTGGACAATGGGCGTGGCAACGACCAATTTTGAAAGAAGGTAATTTAAAAGTTTTGCAAGCTGTAATTTGGCAGTCGTTGAAGATATCATGATGAAATTTGGTAGGCACGTTACTCCTATTACTATATGTGCGCTAAATAAAAATTAGCGAAATCGGATGACGAACACGCCCACTTTAAAAAAAAAAACTTTTTTTTAAGTCAAATTTTAACAAAAAATGTAATATCTTTACAGTATAAAAGTAAATTATGTCAACATTCGGCCCCAGTAATGATATGGTGCAACAAAATACAAAGATAAAAGAAAATTTCAAAATGGGCGTAACTCCGCCCTTTTTCATTTAACTCGTCTAGAATACTTTTAATGCCATAAGTCGAACAAAAATTTACCAATCCTTGTGTAATTTGGTAGGGACATAGATTCTATGACGATAACAGTTTTCTGTGAAAATGATACTTTTAATTTGATACGCATATCGTACAAACACATTCTAGAGTCACCCCTGGTCCACCCTTATTGCGATATCTCGAAAAGGCGTCCACCTATAGAACTAAGGCCCACTACGTTTTAAATAATCATTAACACCTTTCATTTGATACACATGTCATACAAACACATTCCAGGGTTACCCTAGGTTCATTTTGCTAAATGGTGATTTTCCCTTATTTTGTCTCCAAAGCTCTCAGCTGAGTATGTAATATTCGGTTACACCCGAACTTAGCTTTCCTTACTTGTTTATTTTATATTTATCTTAAAAATCGTTTAAGTATGTACATCTGTTCACTATATATTTCTTATCTTATACATCCGATTATTTGGAGATTACGAACGGGACAAGATTATTGTTCAGCCCCATTCATGAAAGGTATGAAGTCCCGTCCTTACTTGTTTCGCTTCTTTTTCCAGTTTGGAGCAAGCAGAACTTATGGCGCGGGTGTTTAGGCCGATGATGTCCATGTCGTCAGCATACGCCAATAATTACTTGCTATTTTAAAACTTTGTTCCAGAGCGGGTAAATTTTGAAGCTAGTATAATTTTTACCAGCATCTTATTAAAAAAATCGCACGATACGGAGTCAGCTTTCTCTGAAACGCTGTTTAGTTGGCGAGGTCTTTCCCGATTCTGACTGAGCTGATGGTGTTGCTGAGCCTCATTTTGCACAGCCGTATAAGCTTTGCTGGGAAATTCAGGCATAGCGGCATATAGTCATCACGAAGAGGTAATGTGAGTCGATTCACTTTTCTCAGGTGTTTTCCAAGATTTGCCGCACAGTGAAAATCTGGTCGATGCTAGATTTACCAAGTCTGAATCCGCACTGATAAGTTTCAATTCACGGTCGGCTTCAATCTTTCGCACAATACATTTGAGAGGATTTTATGTTAACGCGATACAAAGAACTTGGCTCAGTTTGCTTTTGCCCTTCTTGTGGACTGGGCAAAATCCTCTTAGTATGAAGTTTTGTGTCTGAAAAAGGCCAGGTTTGTTAAAAAAATAAAACATTTATTCCGATGCGTTTGGATGTGCTGAATCTGAATACGCTATCAGATTTTCCCTAGCTAAAACTCAAGTGACTTTTGGTAAGATTTTTGAGGTAAGGGCCGAACCATGACGCCTTATTCAATATTATATAATATAATATCTGAATAGCCTGGGGACACCAGGAGGTCGCAACATAGTGGTGTGTGGTGCGGTTAAGCTGTCTATTCTTGGAAAACGGAACCCCCTTTTATTGAAGCTGAATGTGAAAGAAAGGGCTAGGATAAATTCGGTAGCCTTGTACTGCTATCGTTGGCCAATTCGTAAACTCCTTCCGATTGTGTTACATTGTCTGTATAATACTTTGTTATTGTGTGACAGAGCTATAAACTTTTTCCATTGTGAAACGGATGTAAGCCGTTCAGCGATTGAAGTTGGTTGAAAGAGCGTAGTTCCACAACCTACACAGCCATTAAACGGAAGCTGAATATGTACCCAGTTAACATCTTAGCCAACATGACAGCTGTCCGGGTGGCAATAGGATATCGACACGCGGGATATAAGGTTATGGGTACTTCATCAATATGACCATGTTTGACTTCGTCGCTAGCACGATAGACACTCTGCCCGCTGTTCAACACTCATATTATCAAAAGAGGGCACTGGGTTGGGAAACTATTATGCCGAGAAAGTTTGGTAAACTTTTTCACAGTTAGATCCAAGCTAGATAGAAGGGGTAAGAATTTTGCCACGAGCTCGGCCTTTAGCGGCAATCAATGCTTGTTCGATCACTGCGGCGTCTACAAGGCGAAAGTGGCCGTGTTTGAAGTAGAGATATACGCCGCCGCCGAATTTCGCCGTTTTTTTCACGCCGCCGCCGAATGTCAAAAATATCGGCGCGGCGGCGGCGGCGGCGTCGTCCGACGCAGTACTATATTTTCTACTCATTTAAAAGACTGTCTAGGCCATTTATTGTTCATGTCGAAAATTGGACGGATATGGTCGAAAGGGGTATCAACGGAGGCGCGTCACTGCCAGTTATAAGAATCCAATTGCGTAATGTAAACTCTTTCTATCCGTTTAAAAGTAATTTAAAAAAATAGGCGCTTTCAATGCCAGCTTACCACGGATTTTGCATCACCCAATTCATCAAGTTATTAAAACAAAACACTAAAAGAAAAATCATATAAAAAATTTAAATGCTCACGTCGCATAAGTTTTTACAAAAATTAAGAAGGAACAATGAATTCAAATAAAATGACCCAAGTCAAACATGTTTGAAATTGTCCTTAAGTTGTTAAAAAAGCAAGTTACCCGAAAAAAATACTGATTTTTAAAAAAATTCTGTATTCCTATTGGCGTAAATAATAAGTGAAATCAGTTATGCAAAATCCTTTAGTAAGTACGTGCCAGGGGTTTAAACTCTCCTTTGAAATGATTCTCACCTCATACTTAAGTTGAAGATAGAAGGGTTTGAAAAATCACTTGACCTTATATTCAAACATCTGTTGTTTATTTGCGAAACTTTAAAATAGCGTCTGATGTGTTAATTTTGATTTTCACACTTCATCATTCCACACCCAAGTCTTCCGTTTTGCCATTTCCTAAATTTGACGGCCCTATCCCAACTAGTCCCTTGGAGTGAATCACAGTGATTCTAGCCTATCAACCAAGTTTAAATATCACTTACACTTTTCGGCTCCTGTTACATATGTGAATACGTAGGCACATATATTTACCAGGTGAGGCTTTGTCCTTCGCAAGAAAAGTGGCGAAGCAACAGTTTTCCCCAGACAGTCGAACAAATGACCTGGTGTGCTACTACTCTAGTGGTCAGTCGAACTAGTTTGAAAACTGAAGATACGCGGTTATTCATAATGAATTCTTGTATCAAAAGGCCGGAAAACAAAAGTTTGAACTGAGCGTATGACCTTAACATCTTTCAACTTAAAATCGGTCGACTTTCGTTCTAAAATATCGTTTTGGTTTAGCGAATACTATTGAAATCAATGTTTCGAACACAAACGTCTGCAAATTTTGGTATACATTAAAAAAAAAAAAAAAGGAACCAGGGTCCTTGTAAAATTTAAATTATGTAAGATTATATCATTTTCACCCATGGGTTACGCATTAATATCTACTTGGACTGCTTATAATTTCGAGGGCGGCATCCTTGGCCGAATAGTTACTCCCTAACGTTTCAAGGTGTTTCTCAGGTAGAGCCCGGCAGTATAGCGCAAGAAAAAAAAATCCGTTAGAAAGTCTTCGGAGCTATACATAGTGCTTCTGGTGACGTTCACGAAGGTATGAGTTGGAAGTCGCAGTGCTATAGCTTCTGTGCTGGCATGGTGTATGAAGCTTAGGAGACGTGTTAGCGACTGGTGGTGAACAGGATTGCTACTGTTCGTACTACGGGAAAAAACTAGAGGCCCCCTTTGGCGCGATTAACAATAGGCCAGCGTTGGTGCTCATCGTTAAAATAGTGCCATGAGAGCCATGAGTATTAAAAGACCATTAATAGCAACCGTAAGTCGCCTTTGGTGGCCACCGTGGTGTGATGGTAGCGTGCTCCGCCTATCACACCGTATTCCCTGGGTTCAACTCCCGGGCAAAGCAACATCAAAATTTTAGAAATAAGATTTTTCAATTAGAAGAAAATTTTTCTAAGCGGGGTCACCCCTCGGCAGTGTCTGGCAAGCGCTCCGATTGTATTTCTGCCATGAAAAGCTCTCAGTGAAAACTCATCTGCCTTGCAGATGCCGTTCGGAGTCGGCATAAAAACATGTAGGTCCCGTCCGGCCAATTTGTAGGGAAAAATCAAGAGGAGCACGACGCAAATTGGAAGAGAAGCTCGGCCTTAGATCTCTTCGGAGGTTATCGCGCCTTACATTTATTTATTTTTTTTTTATTTTTTTAAGTCGCCTTTGTGCGTGACCACAATAATTTAAAGAAATCGCGTCGATAACGAGTATTAGAAGTTAGACCGGAGATGTTCTGAAACTACAGGTACTGCCAGCGAGGGATTTGAGGATTTTGTTACGGCTCTTAATTCTCGGAACAAATTGCGGCTGCGTGCTAACCAAAATGTAGATCCTGATCAAACGTTACACCCAAGATTTTGGGGTGTAGGACAGTCGGTAGCGTAGTACCATCGACGTGGATGTTCAAAATGGTCGACATTTGGGACGTCCATATTGTAAATAAGGTCGCGAAAGATTTAGTCGGTGATAATGCCAGGTTTCGCGAGGCGAAAAAACTCGAGAGATTAGGGAGGTAGCCGTTTTCTTATCTGAACAATCGGTTGTATGGGATAAATGTCTATATATACCTCCCCTCCGATATATACATTTTTTGCACACAACAATGAATGCTCTATACGTAAGCATTTGGTGAAATTTGAAGCCTCTAGCTGTTAAAATGGGGCATTAATTACGAAAAGCTTCTTATCTGAAAAATTGGTTGTATGGGGGATATATGCTGCAGTGGCCCGATCCGGCCGGTTCCGACAAATGCCTAATCGGACACCTAAATATACCCGTACCGACAAAATTGTGACCATTTTAGGTACTTAAATTTTTTTCAGCAGACGCAGCAATACCAGTCCCTTAGACGGGGGCTAGGTTCGAAGCCTCCCTGGAGTAAGTGAATGAAGGACAGGCCCTCCGGAAGGAGCCGCTCTTGAAATTTTTTGAACGATCCGCGAGACTTTGAGGCAAACCCCTGGATCTTTCGGAAATCACCAATACGTTGATTCCCTTAAATACATACAAACAAAACCTTTCCTAGGATAGGATAGGTTGGGTGGTAGCTGCCCTGATAAGGATAGCTCACTTGGACAGCACGGAGGTCCGTTGTGATACCACATACACCAAAAATAACGGTGACTTAGATCTAGCTACTTAGAGAATCGTTGGGGAGCAACGATAAAGCTCCGAATGATACCGATCTCAACTTTGGATAAATCCTCGGGAGATCCAAGTGAGTCGCGACCGAAGTACTTTCGCCTAATTCTGGCAAAACCTGGGCAATCAAGCATAAAGTGATTTGGTGATTCCACCTCATCATACTCCATACAGCTGCAGCAGGATGGAGTTTCCAGTATATTGAGACGTACCGCATGGATACCCATGGGACAGTGCCCTGCCAAAACCCCAATGACCATTGATAGGTGAACCTTAGTGATTCCAATTATTTCAGCAGACCTCCTGCCATCCACTTTCGGCCAGAAAGATCTTGCTACCCTGCAAGACGTTGTGTCCGCCCAACGTTTGCTGAGCTGACTCGAGGTCGAGCTATGGAGGAGCAATCCACAGGTGGTCAGCGGAATCCCGAAATCCCTACAGCCATCTTAATCCTGTTCAGTTGTACCGATGTGGGGTAAGAGATCCGCTTGACAGTTACCCGGGACATCACTATGGCCCGGGACCCAGATAATCTTTGCAATCGCAAGCGAGGTCAGGCAATCCCAGACCACCCTCGATCGCACTGTAGTTGTGCTCAAGGCCTTGATAGCCGCTTGGCTATCAGAGTAGATGTTAAATTCCCTAACTGTAGTAGCACTGGATAGCATTCCATCCACCGCATCCTTAATCGCAGCAACTTCCGCTTGGAATACACTGCAGTGATCAGCCAACTTAAACTTGCGGCTTAAATTTAGCTCTTGACAAAAGACCCCCCACCAACCTTTCCATCCAGCCTCGACCCATCCGATCCCATGCCCCAGATAATTCCTCTTCCCCACTCCTCTCTCTCTGGAATGACCGGGGTGAAGGTTGTATAGGGAGCAGTTATCGGCATACAATAGTCCGTTCTTCCCAGGATAAAGTCGAAACTGGTAAGAAGGCTAGAGTGTCCGCGGTCAGAAAGTCCATATCCCATATCACGAAGCCTGATCAACGACATTGCCGCGGCCGCCTTTCCCGCAATATCTACTGGATATATGTTCAGCATGACGTTCAGTGCCAAGGTAGGTGTTGTTCTGAGAGTGCCACTGATACCGATCAGCGCCGTCCGTTGAACTGACACTAACATTTTGGAGGTGCTCGCCGTGTCCAGTGATTTCCACCAGACCAGCACCCCATATAGCAGAATCGGTTTGACCACCATCTCATAAAGCCAGTGTACTACTCTTGGCGAGAATCCCCATCTCTTTCCGATAGCCCCTATGCAGCAGTACAAGGCGACCTTCCTGGCCCGATCTTCCACATTGGGTCTCCAGGACAGTTTCTAGTCCAAAACAATCCCCAAATATTTAACCCTATCAGAAAGTACCAACAGTACCTCTCCAATCGAGGGAGTTCTGAAATCGGGCAACTTATATCTCCTTGTGAAAAGAACCAATTCCGTTTTTCCCGGGTTGACCGCCAATCCACATGATTCAGCCCACCTAGCCACAGTATCCAGGTAGCCCTGCAGAACATCGCGCACGGTGCCCAGAAATTTGCCTCTGACTAAGATAGCGAGGTCATCTGCATAGGCAACCACCCGACAATCATTGGCTTCCAGCTCCACAAGAAGCTCGTTGACTACCACAACCCAGAGGAGAGGAGATAGGACACCTCCCTGTGGCGTACCCCTGCACACCTTCCTCTTAATTATGGCCCCTCCCCACTCCGTTGCGACAATTCTGCCGCATAGAAGTTTGCTAATAAATTCAACCGAGCCGCCTCGACTCCTTAAACCACCAGAGCTCTTTCGATTGCCCCCGGTAAGACATTGTTAAAAGCCCCTCGATGTCTAGAAAGGCACCCAGAGCATACTCTTTGTGTTCTAGGGACCCCTCTATTTGCTTTATAATCGAATGGAGAGCCGTTTCCGTCGATCTGCGCTTGCAGTACGCATGCTGTGAAGCCGACAGTAACCCCCGAGGTATCCTTTCCCGTAGGTGCAGTTCAATCAACCGCTCAAACGTCTTAAGAAGAAACGACGAGAGACTGATTGGCCTGAAATCCTTAGGTGATACATGAGAGCTTCTGCCGGCCTTCGGAATGAAAATAACCCTAACCGTGTGCCAAGACTTCGGGATATAGTTAAGTTTGAGGCAGTTGGTATAGATGATGGCCAACCAGCGGCAGGAAATCCCCAAAGACTTTTGAAGTTGCGCAGGAATGATTCCATCCGGGCCCGGAGACTTATAGGGCTTGAACGACCCTATAGCCCAGGTTATTTGACTTTCCCGTATTGGAATGGCAGGCACTTCTGCATGGCCAACGACCGCCGACCATGCAGGCGAAGATCCCTGCGCAACTGGGACATCGGGAAAATGATTGTCCAGTAAAAGCTTTAGGGACTCCTCGCCTTGGCCGAATAGTTACTCCCTAACGTTTCAAGGTGTTTCTCAGGTAGAGCCCGGCAGTATAGCGCAACAAAAAAAAATCCGTTAGAAAGTCTTCGGAGCTATACATAGAGCTTCTGGTGACGTTCGCGAAGGTATGAGTTGGAAGTCGCAGTGCTATAGCTTCTGTGCTGGCATGGTGTATGAAGCTTAGGAGGCGTGGTAGCGACTGGTGGTGAACAGGATTGCTACTGTTCGTACTACGGGAAAAACTGGATGCCCCCTTTTGCGCGATTAACATTAGGCCAGCGTTGGTGCTCATCGTTAAAACAGTGCAATGAGAGCCATGAGTATTAAAAGACCATTAATAGCAACCGTAAGTCACCTTTGTGCGTGACCACAATAATTTAAAGAAATCGCGTCGATAACGAGTATTAGAAGTTAGACCGGAGATGTTCTGAAACTACGCTTTGTAAGAGACGTACCGACAAAATTGTGACCATTTTAGGTACTTAAATTTTTTTCGGCAGACGCAGCAATCCAGTCCCTTAGACGGGGGCTAGGTTCGAAGCCTCCCTGGAGTAAGTGAATGAAGGACAGGCCCTCCGGAAGGAGCCGCTCTTGAAATTTTTTGAACGATCCGCGAGAGTTTGAGGCAAACCCCTGGATCTTTCGGAAATCACCAATACGTTGATTCCCTTAAATACATACAAACAAAACCTTTCCTAGGATAGGATAGGTTGGGTGGTAGCTGCCCTGATAAGGATAGCTCACTTGGACAGCACGAAGGTTCGTTGTGATTCCACATACACCAAAAATAACGGTGACTTAGATCTAGCTACTTAGAGAATCGTTGGGGAGCAACGATAAAGCTCCGAATGATACCGATCTCAACTTTGGATAAATCCTCGGGAGATCCAAGTGAGTCGCGACCGAAGTACTTTCGTCTAGTTCTGGCAAAACCTGGGCAATCAAGCATAAAGTGATTTGGTGATTCCACCTCATCATACTCCATACAGCTGCAGCAGGATGGAGTTTCCAGTATATTGAGACGTACCGCATGGATACCCATGGGACAGTGCCCTGCCAAAACCCCAATGACCATTGATAGGTGAACCTTAGTGATCCCAATTATTTCAGCAGACCTCCTGCCATCCACTTTCGGCCAGAAAGATCTTGCTACCCTGCAAGACGTTGTGTCCGCCCAACGTTTGCTGAGCTGACTCGAGGTCGAGCTATGGAGGAGCAATCCACAGGTGGTCAGCGGAATCCCGAAATCCCTACAGCCATCTTAATCCTGTTCAGTTGTACCGATGTGGGGTAAGAGATCCGCTTGACAGTTACCCGGGACATCACTATGGCCCGGGACCCAGATAATCTTTGCAATCGCAAGCGAGGTCAGGCAATCCCAGACCACCCTCGATCGCACTGTAGTTGTGCTCAAGGCCTTGATAGCCGCTTGGCTATCAGAGTAGATGTTAAATTCCCTAACTGTAGTAGCACTGGATAGCATTCCATCCACCGCATCCTTAATCGCAACTTCCGCTTGGAATACACTGCAGTGATCAGCCAACTTAAACTTGCGGCTTAAATTTAGCTCTTGACAAAAGACCCCCCACCAACCTTTCCATCCAGCCTCGACCCATCCGATCCCATGCCCCAGATAATTCCTCTTCCCCACTCCTCTCTCTCTGGAATGACCGGGGTGAAGGTTGTATAGGGAGCAGTTATCGGCATACAATAGTCCGTTCTTCCCAGGATAAAGTCGAAACTGGTAAGAAGGCTAGAGTGTCCGCGGTCAGAAAGTCCATATCCCATATCACGAAGCCTGACCAACGACATTGCCGCGGCGGCCTTTCCCGCAATATCTACTGGATATATGTTCAGCATGACGTTCAGTGCCAAGGTAGGTGTTGTTCTGAGAGTGCCACTGATACCGATCAGCGCCGTCCGTTGCACTGACACTAACATTTTGGAGGTGCTCGCCGTGTCCAGTGATTTCCACCAGACCAGCACCCCATATAGCAGAATCGGTTTTACCACCATCTCATAAAGCCAGTGTACTACTCTTGGCGAGAATCCCCATCTCTTTCCGATAGCCCCTCTGCAGCAGTACAAGGCGACCTTGCTGGCCCGATCTTCCACATTGGGTCTCCAGGACAGTTTCTTGTCCAAAACAATCCCCAAATATTTAACCCTATCAGAAAGTACCAACAGTACCCCTCCAATCGAGGGAGTTCTGAAATCGGGCAACTTATATCTCCTTGTGAAAAGAACCAATTCCGTTTTTCCCGGGTTGACCGCCAATCCACATGATTCAGCCCACCTAGCCACAGTATCCATGTAGCCCTGCAGAACATCGCGCACGGTGCCCAGAAATTTGCCTCTGACTAAGATAGCGAGGTCATCTGCATAGGCAACCACCCGACAACCATTGGCTTCCAGCTCCACAAGAAGCTCGTTGACTACCACAACCCAGAGGAGAGGAGATAGGACACCTCCCTGTGGCGTACCCCTGCACACCTTCCTCTTAATTATGGCCCCTCCCCACTCCGCTGCGACAATTCTGCCGCATAGAAGTTTGCTAATAAATTCAACCGAGCCGCCTCGACTCCTAAAACCACCAGAGCTCTTTCGATTGCCCCCGGTAAGACATTATTAAAAGCCCCCTCGATGTCTAGAAAGGCACCCAGAGCATACTCTTTGTGTTCTAGGGACCCCTCTATTTGCTTTATAATCGAATGGAGAGCCGTTTCCGTCGATCTGCCCTTGCAGTACGCATGCTGTGAAGCCGACAGTAACCCCCGAGATATCCTTTCCCGTAGGTGCAGTTCAATCAACCGCTCAAACGTCTTAAGAAGAAACGACGAGAGACTGATTGGCCTGAAATCCTTAGGTGATACATGAGAGCTTCTGCCGGCCTTCGGAATGAAAATAACCCTAACCGTGTGCTAAGACTTCGGGATATAGTTAAGTCTGAGGCAGTTAGTATAGATGATGGCCAACCAGCGGCAGGAAATCCACAAAGACTTTTGAAGTTGCGCAGGAATGATTCCATCCGGGCCCGGAGACTTATAGGGCTTGAACGACCCTATAGCCCAGGTTATTTGACATTCCCGGATTGCAATGGCAGGCACTTCTGCATGGCCAACGACCGCCGACCATGCAGGCGAAGATCCCTGCGCAACTGGGACATCGGGAAAATGATTGTCCAGTAAAAGCTTTAGGGACACCTCGCTACTCATCGACCAGTTCCCACCATCATCTCGCAGATACCCCAGAGGAGCGGGATTCCTAGATAGTATTTTTCTAAGCTTCGCGGATTCATTGCAGCCGTCTACGTTTTCGCAGAAGCTTCGCCATGCATCTCGCTTGGCTATCCTTATTTCATATTTATAAATCCCCAGACTCACCTTATAGAGCTCCCAGTCCGAGGGTAATTTACTCCTCCTGGCTCTGTTGAAGAGCCGCCGATTGGACGCTCTTAGGTCGTCAAGAGAATCCGACCACCAGGGCGGCTTGCCCTTCCCCCTGTAAATTTTCAATGGGCAGGACAGCTGAAAGGCGCTATTACTTGCCGAGGTGAAGTTTTCCAGCAGAACGTCTATCTCAGATTCGGACAGGCCCGAACTAACGGTAGGCGTCGCACGCAATAGCTCTCCCAGCTTCCTACAATACAAATCCCAGTTAGTACTTTTAGGGTTCCTAAAAGATATTTTACTGGGACGATCTTCGTTCACCGCGAACTGAATATATCGGTGATCAGAGAAGGAGTGCTCGTTGAGAACACTCCAGCCAGATATCCTCCCTTCCAGTTCTCTACTAACCAGGGTGAGGTCCAGGATCTCCTCCCTTACCGCAATAATAAAAGTCGGGTCATTCCCCCTATTACATATACAAAGTCCCTCATCTACAATAAAAGTAAATAAAGACTCACCTCTAGTGTTGGTATCCGAGCTTCCCCAGATGCTATGATGGGTATAAGCATCGGCACCGATGATCACGCCAACACCTCTCCGCCTTGCTTCAGCGGTGATTTCGCCCAGTATCGCAGGTGGTGGTCCCGCTACGTCCCCGTGGGGCATGTACGCTGAGACCCCCCCACATTTATTTATTTTATTTCATTAATTCCTCGCTCGAGGCAGACCGTGGTTACGTCAGCATTGCTGAAATTAGAGAGAATAAAAGCTTTAATCTCTTTTTTAACAAGCACACAGGCTCTAGGCCTAATTGTCTCCCCATGCACCAAGGTGTTGAATTTTCCAGTCCTTAATCCAGAAATCTTACTGCCGTTACTACTCAGCCACGACTCCTGGACAAGGACTATATCCACTGCGCCTTTTTCAAGGCAGAGCAACAAATTTGCGGAAGCCGCCTTAGAGTGCTGAAGATTGATTTGACGGATTTCCATCAAAACCGCTCTTCTTCCGCACGCCATCCTTGGCGGATTCGTGTTAGTCGTGTCCATTCTAAAAAGTCCCCCCTCAAGGCCGCTATCCGGAGCCGATTGTGTAGTCGCCCTTCAACGGTCTCGTGGTTATCTATGCTACGCAGGGAGGCCACGCGAGGGTTGACGCTTTACCTTAGGAGTAATGCGTTCAGAGCCAGACGGGACGCAAAGCGGGAAAATCTTCAACCGCACCTACACCACCAACTTAACGGCGACGGAGACGGAACGTACCTTGAGGCCCACCACGTTTTTAACGGGACGTAGGCAAGTGCAGCATTAGCCTACCAGCCGTTTCGATAGGGTTTCACCCCGACCTACTATGGTGGCAGAATACCGCACCTACCAGCCCAAAGTCATCAATTCCTTAACATAGTCAAAATGAAAGTCACTAACAATCCAGTTCGTCACCGTTGTGTACCGATCTTGACCCTTAACAGGTTCCTCCCTCCCCTGAGCTCGGCACAATGACTCAGGGGTGCGGGTTTTATCGACTTGTCCTCTCTAGATCCGCCATTATTAGTAGAAGCAGGGGCACCTCGTACAGGACGTGATAACTAATCACGCGTGACATTCGTCACTATGGCCGGTCTAATACTGATAACAGTCCCTGATCCAGAGCCTGGAACCACTTATGATATCCAGGCCAAGTATCTTAGCCCCCAACCCTTTCCTAAATATTATTTTTTTAAATAGAAAAAACGCTTTTTAAAGCAAGAACACCGGTGTACAACGGCGCGCCGCCCACGCCGCCGATATAGTGATCGGCGTAAACCTCTAGTTTGAAGATGCGGTAAAGGGTATACTATTCGTCGCTTTAACAATTAGGTCATTTGTTATTTAGTTGGATAATGAAGCTGCTATCAAGGCGCTAAGCTACGCCACAGTGACGTCGAGGGGTTGCTTGACCCCACTCGCAGTATCATGGAACTACTTTTTGATATAAATTTTTTGGGTGTCATGTCATATCATAATGAAAGCATTTTCATGCTCACCTTGTCAAGTCTATAAGTTTGGTTCTGGCCAGTTGCTGACTCCAAGCGCTCGGCGGAACTGACGGTTTTTACAAAAGTTCATCTATCCGTGGCAGCTGGAATGCTGACAGGCCACCAACTAATTGGATTCTTCGGTCCTTTTACCTCTAACAGAATCAGGTTTTATTACAACAGAATCAGGTTCGTTAAGATAATCATATGCAGATATACATCGTCATTTAGGTAGTTCCGTTCCGAACTATTTGACTGCTTTAAAATCGATAAGGAGGACAATAGGTATCTCGTGGGATTCAAGGGGTCGAGAAGCGCAATGCAAAGCTCTATAGCTTCCAAGCTTCCGCCCCCCAATTGTCAACCTCACCTACGCGGGGGCAATTTTGTTACAAATATGAATGTATCATACACATATTTAGCAAGCGAGGCTCTGGCGACCCTAAGTTTCTCATGGAACTAGCGGGATGGGCTAGTGCCTTAATGGTGCTTTGTTACCGAAACGTACCGGATCTATATCCGGCAAACAACCATCAACATCGACAACGCTCCATAAAACCTTCGGGGAGTGTCTTTATCGTTAATACAACAACAACAACATAGGTATCTCGTTTCTCTCTACGCAGGACTTCTTCCATATATGGTGTAACATGAAAATCAGGTCGTTAGCCGTTTTACAAAATATGAGGTGCCACGGCTTGCGTGATCGACATTACTATGAATTGGGAAATACGTACTAACCGACAAGTATAATCGTATTACGATATTCGAACTTCAATAATAGCTACTTTCTCGGTTTTCATGTCCTTGCCATTCTACGTCGATTGTTTTCGAATGGACTATTGCCTTCATAATCTCCTTCATTCATTACTGGAAGTGTATCCTCCATAACTTTAGAACGTTCTGAGCTTCAGTTAGTTGCTTGTAAATATTGTTCGTGCCAACACCCGTTTCCAGTTTCTTTCATTTGGATTAGGCTTTTCTCAATTTTTCTTCGTGACACGATATGCTCTCTATCACCGCTTGTACTCGATATGACTTTCTAGGCAAAGTCCTTCCCTCCCGAGGAAGCAGGACACTAATCATAGTGGCAGTTGTTTTTCCGCGCTTACTGGAGTTGCTAAATTTTGTTCTTTGAAAAGTTATTTGGGTGGTCTTTATAATAAGCAACACGTCACTTTACATAAGATTGCCTTCTTGGAAGACACAATAACTTTGTGCCATTTAACAAAAACAAAAACAAATCTACAACTCAAATAAAAGGACATGCAAAAAAATTGCCAAAAATCCGTTTGTGCTCATTGTTTAAAACAGTTTAAAAATTGCAACACGGAATACTTAAAAATAGTCGAGAATGCCTTAAATACCGTAGCACACCTTCAACTACATACAAAAATAAAGTACCTAAGTTTTTTAAAAATTCAACGCTGCCTTGTTTGCTTTTCATTATTTTCTTTTTATACCTTTCATGAAAATGAAATGGTATATTAATTTCGTCACGAAACCGAAAATTGTAAGTCCTTAAACGAAAATAGATAGACCCACCATTAAGTATACCGAAATAATCAGGTTGAAGAGCTGAGTTGATTTAGCCATGTCCGTCTGTCCGTCTGTCCGTCTGTCTGTTTGTATGCAAACTAGTCCCTCAATTTTTGAGATATCTTGATAAAATTTGGTGAGCGGGTGTATTTGAGTGTCCGATTAGACATTTGTCGGAACCGACCGGATCGGACCACTATAGCATATATCCTCCATACAACCGATTTTTCAGAAAAAGAGGATTTTTGTAATCTCTTACCCAATTTAACGGATTGAAGCTTCAAACTGCACCATATACTTTCGTATATTGCACATATTTTTGCCTGAAAAAATTGATGAGATCGGTCGTATATATAGTATATATCCCCCACAACCGATTGTTCAGATAAGGAACTTTTCGTAGTTACTGCCCTATTTTAAGATCTAGAGGCTTCAAATTTCAACGAATGCTTACGTATATAGCATATATTGTTGTCTGAAAAAATCATAAAGATCGGTGGTATATATAGTATATATATGGTGGTATATATAGTATATATATATATATATATATATTTTCGCAAATTTTAGCCCCATTTTAACAGCTAGAAGCTTCAAGTTTCACCGAATACTTACGAATATAGCACATATTGTTGTCTGAAAAAATCATAGAGATCGGTTGTATATATAGTATATATCTCATACAACCGATTGTTCAGATAAGAAACTTTTCGCAATTTCTGCCCCATTTTAACAGCTATAAGCTTCAAATTTCACCAATTGCTTACGTATATAGCATATATTGTTGTCTGAAAAATTCATAGAGATCGGTTGTATATAGTGTATATATCTCATACAACCGATTGTTCAGATAAGAAACTTTTCGCAATTTCTACCCCATTTTAACAGCTATAAGCTTCAAATTTCACCGATTGCTTACGTATATAGCATATATTGTTGTCTGAAAAATTCATAGAGATCGGTTGTATATATAGTATATATCTCATACAACCGATTGTTCAGATAAGAAACTTTTCGCAATTTCTACCCCATTTTAACAGCTATAAGCTTCAAATTTCACCGATTGCTTACGTATATAGCATATATGGCTGTCTGAAAAAATCATAGAGATCGGTTGTATATATAGTATATATCTCATACAACCGATTGTTCAGATAAGAAACTTTTCGCAATTTCTACCCCATTTTAACAGATATAAGCTTCAAATTTCACCGATTGCTTACGTATATAGTATGTATTCTTGTGTCAAAAAATCATAGAGATCGGTGTTATATATAATATATATATGATGGTATATATAGTATATATATATAGTATATATATATTTTTTTACGATTTCGGCCCCATTTTAACAGCTAGAAGCTTCAAATTTCACCAAATGCTTACGTGTATAGCATATACTGATGTCTGAAAAAATCATTGAGATCGGTGGTATATATATTATATACTTCATATAAACTGTCATTTTTGCCCCTTTTTTACGGCTAGAAGCTTCAAAATTCATCAAATTTCATCAAATAGTTACGTCTACGTCATATATTTTTGAAATACGTGATTCGTAGTCATATTTTTTACATACAGACCACAAAAAACGTGAAGCTTTGCATCCTCACACAGATTACCTACCTATTTTTATAACTTTCATGAAAATGAAATGGTATATTAATTTCGTCACGAAACCGAAAATTGTAAGTCCTTAAACGAAAATAGATAGACCCACCATTAAGTATACCGAAATAATCAGGTTGAAGAGCTGAGTTGATTTAGCCATGTCCGTCTGTCCGTCTGTCCGTCTGTCTGTTTGTATGCAAACTAGTCCCTCAATTTTTGAGATATCTTGATAAAATTTGGTGAGCGGGTGTATTTGGGTGTCCGATTAGACATTTGTCGGAACCGACCGGATCGGACCACTATAGCATATATCCTCCATACAACCGATTTTTCAGAAAAAGAGGATTTTTGTAATATCTTACCCAATTTAACGGATTGAAGCTTCAAACTGCACCATATACTTTCGTATATTGCACATATTTTTGCCTGAAAAAATTGATGAGATCGGTCGTATATATAGTATATATCCCCACACAACCGATTGTTCAGATAAGGAACTTTTCGTAGTTACTGCCCTATTTTAAGATCTAGAGGCTTCAAATTTCAACGAATGCTTACGTATATAGCATATATTGTTGTCTGAAAAAATCATAAAGATCGGTGGTATATATAGTATATATATGGTGGTATATATAGTATATATATATATAGTATATATATATATATATATATTTTCGCAAATTTTAGCCCCATTTTAACAGCTAGAAGCTTCAAGTTTCACCGAATACTTACGTATATAGCATATATTGTTGTCTGAAAAAATCATAGAGATCGGTTGTATATATAGTATATATCTCATACAACCGATTGTTCAGATAAGAAACTTTTCGCAATTTCTGCCCCATTTTAACAGCTATAAGCTTCAAATTTCACCAATTGCTTACGTATATAGCATATATTGTTGTCTGAAAAAATCATAGAGATCGGTTGTATATATAGTATATATATCTCATACAACCGATTGTTCAGATAAGAAACTTTTCGCAATTTCTACCCCATTTTAACAGCTATAAGCTTCAAATTTCACCGATTGCTTACGTATATAGCATATATTGTTGTCTGAAAAAATCATAGAGATCGGTTGTATATATAGTATATATCTCATACAACCGATTGTTCAGATAAGAAACTTTTCGCAATTTCTACCCCATTTTAACAGCTATAAGCTTCAAATTTCACCGATTGCTTACGTATATAGTATGTATTCTTGTGCCAAAAAATCATAGAGATCGGTGATATATATAATATATATATGATGGTATATATAGTATATATATATAGTATATATATATTTTTTTACGATTTCGGCCCCATTTTAACAGCTAGAAGCTTCAAATTTCACCAAATGCTTACTTGTATAGCATATACTGATGTCTGAAAAAATCATTGAGATCGGTGGTATATATATTATATACTTCATATAAACTGTCATTTTTGCCCCTTTTTTACGGCTAGAAGCTTCAAAATTCATCAAATTTGATCAAATAGTTACGTCTACGTCATATATTTTTGAAATACGTGATTCGTAGTCATATTTTTTACATACAGACCACAAAAAACGTGAAGCTTTGCATCCTCACACAGATTACCTACCTATTTTTTATTTTATATTTATCTTAAAAATCGTTTAGATATGTTCAAATTTCACTAAATGCTTACGTGTATAGCATATATTGTTGTCTGAGAAAATCATAGATACCGGTGGTATATATAGTATATATCTCATACAACCGATTGTTCAGATAAGAAACTTTGCGCAATTTCTTCCCCATTTTAACAGCTAGACGCTTCAAATTTCACCATATCCTTACGTATATAGCATATATTATTGTCTGAAAAAATCATAGAGATCGGTGGTATATATATTATATACCCCATATAAACTCTAATTTTTGCCCCCTTTTTACGGCTACAAGCTTCAAAATTCATCAAATTTCACCAAATAGTTACGTTTACGTCATATATTGTTGAAATACGTGATTCGTAGTCATAGTTTTTACACGCAGACCACAAAAAACCTGAAACTTTGCATCCTCACACAAAGTACCTACCTGTTTTTTATTTTATATTTATCTTAAAAATCGTTAAGGTATGTAGATCTGTTCACTATATATTTCTTATCTTATACATCCGATTATTCGGAGATTACGAACGGGATAAGATTATTGTTCAGCCCCATTCATGAAAGGTATGAAGTCTTCGGCACAGCCGAAGACAGTCCCGTTCTTACTTGTTTTTTTTAAAGTAGTGATATTACAACGAACAAAAAACAACAACTTAAAACATTTGAAAATAAAAATAAAACAAATTAAAATACAATAACGTAAAAGACCAACAACAACGTCAGCGACAAAATTGCACACAAGCAAAAATATCTACAATTCCTATTTTCGGTTTGTGCACCACCTATTTTGAAAGGCGCACGGAAAACTCTCAGAAGATTGTGGATGTTCGGCATGCAGTACTGAGTGAGCAGTCTTTTAAGTTCCCACAGAAACGCATAAAGGAAACGTACGCAATCCCACACACACACACTCTCAACCATTGAGTGAATGATATAGAGATTTTGTGTAGATTGTGTAATAAAAACGATTAAAAAAGAAATTTTCCTCCTCGAGTTGGTCACTCACAAATTTAGGCCGATCTCACTTCCGTCGCCAAACAGGGTAAGAATTTTGACCCTATTTGCTTTTTGTTTTAAACTGAAGCATGCTATAGTATAACGAGAAATTGCATTTAACTGTTTCAAATGAGATAAATATGTTTATTTTTGAATTTCTTCACTTTTTCTCACTGGTTAATTATACTTAGCTGAGCACAGCTCACAGAGTATATTAATTTTGTTCGCATAACGGTACCCTAGAACGGCATAAACTAATCGAGATAGATATAGACTCCTATATATCAAAATGATCTGGGCGAAAAAAGAAATGCATTTAGCCATGTTCGTCCGTTCATCAGTCTGTCCGTCAACACGATAACTTGAGTAAATTTTGAGATATCTTAAGGAAATTTGGTATGCAAGTTCCTGGGCACTCATCTCAGATCGCTGTTTAAAATGAACGAAATACGACTATAACCACGCCCACTTTTTCGATATCGATAATTTCGAAAAACCGAAAAAGTACAATAATTCATTACCAAAGACGGATAAAGCGATGAAACTTAGTAGGTGGGTTGACCTTATGACGCAAAATAGAAAATTAGCAAAATCTTGGACAATAGGCGTGACAATGCCCACTTTTAAAGGAAGGTAATTTAAAAGTTTTGCAAGCTGTAATTTGGCATTCGTTGAAGATATCATAATGAAATTTGGCAGAAACGTTACTCCTATTACTATATGTGTTCTAAATAAGAAATAGGAAAATCGGATGACGGATGATGAAAAAATTTTTTTAAGTAAAATTTTAACAAAAAATTGTATACCTTTACATTATATAAGTAAATTATGCCAACATTCAACGCCAGTAATGATATGGTGAAGCAAAATACAAAAATAAAAGAAAATTTCACAATGGGCGTTGCTCCGCCCTTTTTCATTTAATTTGTCGACCGTCTGTCCTTGCGCTCGGCCGTTAACACGATAACTTGAGCAAAAATCGATATATATTTACTAAACTTAGTTTACGTACTTATATGAACTCACTTTACCTTGGTATTGAAAATGGGCGAAATCCGACTATGACCATGCCCACTTTTCCGATATCGAAAATCGATGATTTTCTGGGTCAGCCTGGTCCACATTTTGGTCGATATCTCGAAAACGCCTTCACATATATATACAACTGAGGGCCACTTCCTTCTAAAACCCTCATTCATACCTTTAATTTGATACCCATATCGTACAAACACATTCTAAAGTCACCCCCGGCCCACCTTTATGGCGATATCTCGAAAAGGCGTTCACCTATAGAACTAAGGCCCACTCACTTCTAACTCTTTAATACCTTTCATTTGATATCCATGTCATACAAACACATTCCAGGGTTATCTTAAGTTCATTTTCCTACATGGTAATTTTCCCTTATTTTGTCTCCAAAGCTCTCAGCTGAGTATGTAATGTTCGGTTACACAAGAACTTATCCTTCCTTATTTGTGTTTATTTTCAAATGCTTTCTCACTATCGCTGATATCATTTAGTGTGATTTATTGCTTAAGGTGTTTTTTAAAACTGGTATTTCGTGGCCGGGGACTATTTCCAAGACAAATTTTAGATAATTTCTAGCCTGTTTGGAGATAACTTTCATTCATTCCCGAACTAACTTGAGATATTTTCTACGTTGATTAAGGTACTATTTCGAGATCAATTTGGTAATAAAAAACAAATATATATAAGGCGCGATAACCTCCGAAGTGATTTTAGGCCGAGCTTTTCTTCAATTTGCGTCGTGCTCCTTTTTTTTTAATTTTTCCTACAAATTGGCGGGACGGGACCTACTTGTTTTATGCCGATTCCGAACGGCATCTGCAAAGCAGATGAGTTTTCGCTGAGACCTTTTTATGGCAGAAATACCTCAGAGTACTGACAGGAATTATTTGCACGATTATTATGGAAATGTTCTGATATCGGCAGTGAATTGGCTTCTGTGAAAATTCATCTGCTTTGCAGATCCGATAGGAGTCGGCGTAAGACATGTAGGTCTCGTTCGGGCAATTAATAGGAAATATTAAAAGGAGCACGATGCAAATTGGAAAAGAAGCTTGGCCTATAATCTCTTCAGAGGTTATCACGCCTTACATACATTTTTTTACTTTTTTTATACCTTTAATGAAAATGATATATTATATTTAGTTTGTCATGAATCTCAAAATTGTAAGACCTTAAAGGAGAAGAGATAGACCCACCAATAAGTATATCGAAATGATCAGGATGAAGAACTGAGTTGATTTAGCCTTGTCCGTCTGTCCGTCTGTCTGTTTGTATGCAAGTGTCCCTCACTTTTTGAGATATCTTGATAAAATTTGGTGTGCGGGTTTATTTACATAGGTGTCCGATTAGACATTTGTCCGAACCGGCCGGATCGGACCACTCTAGCATATATATATAAAACCGGTTTTTCAGAAAAGAGGATCTTTGTCATATCTTCCTCAATTCACCATATGCTTTCGTATATTGATCATATTTTTATCTCAAAATATGGATGAGATCGGTCGTATATCCCCACAACCGATTGTTCAGATAAAAAGCTTTTCGTAATTACTGCCCCGTTTTAACGGCTATAAGCTTCAAATTTCTCCAAACGCGTATATAGTTTATGAATAGAAAAAATTATCGAATTGTTATTGTCATTTTATTGTTTTGTTATCGGCGAGCTATAAGCTTGTGAACAATAACAACTGCTCTCGGAGATATGCTGGTATATTATTGATGAGTTATCAACGTTGTTGTTGTTGTTGTTGTAGCGATAAGGTTGCTCCCCGAAGGCTTTGGGGAGTGTTATTGATGTGATGGTCCTTTGCCGGATACAGATCCGGTACGCTCCGGTAACACAGCACCATTAAGGTGCTAGCCCGACCATCTTGGGAACGATTTATATGACCACGTTAAACCTTCAGGCCATCGCTCCCTCCCCACCCCCAACTTCCATGAGGAGCTTGGGGTCGCCAGAGCCTCGTCTGTTAGTGAAACAGGATTCGCCGCGGATAGGTGAGGTTGACAATGGGGTTTGGAGAAGCTATATATTGCGCTGGCAACCTGAAGGGTTGTACTACACAACCCCTTGAATCTGGTATTTTAGTCGCCTCTTACGACAGGCATACCTACCGCGGGTATATTCTGACCCCCTAACCCGCTGGGGAGAGTTATCGACGTGTTATCGGTTTATTATCGATTTTTTGCCATTTCGATTTGTTATCGAAAAGGTATTGATTTGTTATGGAAAGTTGTCGGTTTGTAATCGAAAACAAATAGATTTGTTATGGAAAAAATCTATTGAAAAATTAACAAATCAATAAATTTTCTATAACAAAAAGATAATTTACGAAAAGATAACTTTTTACCTTTAAAGAACCGATAATTTATCAATAACGTTTGCTGTCAATATGTTAGGTTAGGTTTGGTGGTAGCTACCATGATAGGGGAAGCTCACTTGGACAACACGAAGGTCCGTTGTGATACCACATACAATAAAATAAAATGACGGTGACTTAGATATAGGTACTTAGATAATCGTTCAGTAGCAACGATAAAGTTCCGAATGATACCGATCTCAACCTTGGATAAATCCTCGGGAGATCCAAGTAAGTCGCGACCGAAGTACTTTCGCCTTGCTATCGCTAACAAATTTATAATCCTTCAATAGGAAATCTCTTACTCCTATGAAACTCGCCGATAACAAGAATTGTATTAAACCCCCACAAACCGTCGATAACAATCCGCTAACTCGTCGCTGTTATCATTTCACTTCCTTTCCTTCTTTCATCTTCTTTCCGTTTTTGTGCTATTTTTCACGTAACAGAGAATACTTTACGTAAATCAACTCTGTAAGCTAACATATGTATATAACAAAACGTAATTTATACAATGGTTTTTGTTATTGATATTAGAGAAAAATTTTAAGTTTACAAACGGTGATGGTTACTAGGACATGCTTCTGAATTTCACTTATTCATCAGCTAAGCGTAATTTATATAGACCATTCCCGTTCTTTTGCTTGCAAACTGGTCGGGTTTTATGGGAAACAGCAGCCATCAGTAGTCATTATAAAAAAATTTACAAATGCAAGTCGCGAACGCCTGTGGAGAATTTTTAGGCCGAACTTCTTACAAATTGGCTGGACCGTCATGTCAGAAATATGGAGTGTTTGGCAAATCACAAAGGAACATCAACATCAATAACAATCCCGAAGACCTTCGTAGAGTGTCTTTATCGCTGCTATAACAACAACTAAAGTACCAAAGAAGATTTAATGATGAGCTGTACGAGACTTATCCAGACATCAACAAAGTTCAGCGCATTAAAACGCAGCGCCTACGCTGGCTAGACCATGTTATGCGAATGAAGTATGACGCTCCGGCCAAGAAAGTGTTTCTATCGGAATCCGCCTATGGAAGCAGAAGAAGAGGGTGACCCCCACTCCGCTGGAAGGACCTGGTGGAAACCGATTTAAATTCCCTTCGTGTGGCCGATTAGCGCCAGTTGGCAGAGCAAAGAAGCGACTGGCGCGCTTTGTTGGACGGCCATAACTATTTGAACGGTAAAGCGCCATTTAAATAAAAAAATAAAACGAAATGTAATTACGACAGTTGTACTTGTACACAGGGTATTATAACTTTGATTGGATAACGGTTGGTTGTACAAGTATAAAGGAATAGAGATATATATAGACTTCCATTTATCAAAATCATCAGTATCGAAAAAAAAATTTGGTTAAGCCATGAGATATCTTGGCCAAATTCCGTATACGGGCTTCTCTGGACCCACAACAGATTGGTATTGAAAATGATCGAAATCGGATGTTAACCACGCCCACTTTTTCGATATCGAAAATTTAGAAAAATGGAAAAAATTATATAATTCAAAAATGAATACCACTAAGCTAATGATTGGAATTGGACATTTAGAAGAAGATAATTTGAAACAAGCCGTAAATCAAAAGCAGTTAAAGAAATTACATTGAAATCTGGCAGAGACACTACTCTTGCCAAATTATATAGACTGAGTGAAGATAATCAAAAACGTTTAAAGACCACGTCCACTTTTCCTAAAGGTATACCCTTAACAAAGTTTGCAATAACTGTATGGTATTTAACTATATTTGACTGCTATTCTACCTCAGTAGTGCTATGGTTCAGCTAAGAACAAACTAAAACAAATTTTGAAAATGGGTGTGACCCGCCCCTGTTTTGTGACTCTTTCCATAATACTTTTTTAATACCAGAAGTCGAACGAAAATCTCTCAATCTGAACGAAATTTGGCATTAACATTTTTTTCATAGCTACAACTGTTTGCTCTGAAAATGCACGAAATCACCTAAAACCCACTCTTGTAAGCCTTTCGCCGCCTTATAACAATATTAGCCACACAAAGCAAACAACAACAGCATTTCAAGTGCACAGCTGGGTATGTAATAGGTCCGACACATAAGCAGTTTTTCATATAGATGAGTTTAACACATGCTTATGCATTATGAGTAGATTGCACGTATTTTTATGGAGAACGGTGCGACCCTGGCGCCATCTGACATTGAAAAGTGGACAACTCCCCAATTTTGTTCCAAGCAAACCATAAGAAGAAGAATTTGACATTTGCTTTGGCTAAGGGTGTTGGCACACTTTGCAAGTGAAATTATTTTTCCCACTGGTTGGTAAATTTTCTAACATTTTTCGCAATTAATAACTGCAATATAACAATCGAATACGACACAAAATATGTTAGCAAGTAATTTTGTTGTATAGGGAAAATGTTTACAACAGTGCTTCGCGAAATTTTGTACGTGAATGGGTAAGGCGTAATAAACTTCAATTGCCAAGCCTGAAGTTCCTTCATATTTACAAACGCAACATCTTGGTTGATTGTGGCGATGTTATTTGAATGCTTTGTCTTGTGTTAAAGGCATCTAAATGAAAAATATCATTGTACCGCGGCCTTAATGTTCGATCCAACCCGAAATTAGACTTTCTTACTTGTTTCCTGTACCTTACAAACGTCTGCTTATTTTGGATTTTACAGACATATATGCAAATATTTCAAAAAAATTTTTCAATTATCATTTAGACATACACTACAAATAATTAATATACAAAATAGTTTGTCCTTAGTTTAATAAGTCAAAAACTGAAAAAATTCGTACGATTTGTTCCGTATCACTGTTATGGAATGCTCCATATACGGATTTTGTTCATCATACGCCCTGTCAGACTATTAAAAATGTGTTTGTATGTGTGCATATGAAAAATACAAGAGCAAAACTTCCATTAATATCTTCCACCATCGGTCTTTACGCATTTAGCTGTCATTGCTCTTTTTAAATATTTCTTTTAATCAGCCTTTGTCTGCAATGAAAAATGGTTGCGAGACGTACACATACATATGTATCTACGTACTTACATTTAGACAAATACGTACATTTTAAATATATGTAAGTATTTAGTATTTAGAATTAAATTGTCAAGTATCTCAATTAGAAACAAATTTGGTTCGGTCATGGTGATGAATTGTCATTTTGCATCAGTTCAATGCCAATGGCGTCTATTTACGCGCAGTGTATTTCATGGCTTAAACAAGTACATATATAAATATGTATGTGTGTACATTAGAGTGTGAGAAAAAATCTACAAAATTTTAATTTTTCGCTCTCACTTGAAAATGTCAGAGAATAGGTCCGAATAAAACTATTCGGAAATTTACATTTAGAGAAGGAAAAAGTATATCATCTTTAAAAATCAATGTCACCTGGGATATATGTGAGAAAATTTTAAAGAAATCTTTTTGGCCGAATGGGGCATTTGTTCGTGAATCTGTTCGGAAATAAACTCGGAACACTGCATGAGTTCCTCAAAGTTCCACTCCAGCTTAAATAAAAAAACAAATTTAAGATCGTGTACTACCAAAACGTAAGAGAATTAAACACAAAACTTACGGACCTCTTCTTTAAAAGCTGCGACCTCACACACGTGTTTAGCTCTGAAATCTTGTGGAATAGTTGTGAGGTCTTTAGAAAAGATCGTCAGGATAGAGTTGGCGTAGGTGTTTCCGCTGAAGAAATTCTGATCTCTGAAGCTGATGAAATAGAACGCATACCCAAAAAAATATTTTGGAACCTGCGAAATTTCATTTTTTTTACATTTTTTCGACTGTTTTTCATGACCTACTGAAAAAATTTTCATTTGATTGTAAAATTTTCATGTAAACTGTTATCGACAACGTTTTTACCGGACATTTTTGTATCGTATACCCTACATATGAAAATTTTTTTAGTAGGTCATGAAAAAAACCTTAAAAATCAAAGTCGAAAAAAGTAAAAAAATATGAAATTTCGCAGGTATTTTTTTGGGTATGCGTAATGGAACTTTTTTTCTGAGCCTAAATGCTATCGAAAAATCGATGGCGCGATATCGGTTAATAAATCGACCCAGTCTAATATACATACATACATACATACATTCATGTATTTACATTTATGTTTATGTTTATAATTTACTCAGTCTTCTCTTTGTTTTGCGTTTAACTTTTTAATTGTAGTTTATACCCTTGCAACTTTTTACAAAAGGAGGAACTTCCTTATTGAAAATGAAATGAACGTGACGTAGCGATTAAAATTGAGGCTATTCATATAAAAACGTTTCTAAAGCTTGAAAATAGTTTCTATCAAATTATTTATATAGATTTGCAACAAATAGTATCCGGATACCCAATTTCCAATCCTAACATAACAATTAAAAAAAAAATTGTTTATATAGTTTCGCTCACTGCGTGTTGATTAAACCAGCAGGGCTTATGCAAATGAATTGAGTATTAAAAGAATAACATACCTCCGTAGAGATTTAGGCCCAGATTCTCTTCCAATATATGTCATGCTTCTTATAATTTTTCCTAAGCAATTATTTTTTCCGCAGGGCAGATAAATTTTCGTTGAGAAATTTTTTATGGCAGAAATACGCTCGGAGTGTTTATCAAACGTTCTCGAGGGGTGACCCCGTTTATAAAAACTATTTTCTAATTAAAAAGCTGGTTTCTAAGTTTTTTGATATTGCATTGGCCACACCTTGAACCCACACTGAACCAAAAAAATACTAAAAACCACGTAAAGTTAACATTTTTTGTTTACAATTCTCAACTGAAATGAAAAAAATGTTAATTTTATCATTTCGACTCTATCATTTTTACGTGAAATTTATGTGTATGAAACACGTACAATTAACATGGCGATCATGTATTATTGATATGATACTCATGTATAATTAACATGATATTTATATATATACATGAAACACGTACAATTAACATGACGATCATGTATTATTGATATGATACTCATGTATAATTAACATGCTATTTATGTATATGTACATGAAACACGTACAATTAACATGACGATCATGTATTATTGATATGATACTCATGTATAATTAACATGATATTTATGTATATGTACATGAAACACGTACAATTAACATGACGATCATGTATTATTGATATGATACTCATGCATAATTAACATGATATTTATATATATACATGAAACACGTACAATTAACATGACGATCATGTATTATTGATATGATACTCATGTATAATTAACATGATATTTATATATATACATGAAACACGTACAATTAACATGACGATCATGTATTATTGATATGATACTCATGTATAATTAACATGCTATTTATGTATATGTACATGAAACACGTACAATTAACATGACGATCATGTATTATTGATATGATACTCATGTATAATTAACATGCTATTTATGTATATGTACATGAAACACGTACAATTAACATGACGATCATGTATTATTGATATGATACTCATGTATAATTAACATGATATTTATGTATATGTACATGAAACACGTACAATTAACATGACGATCATGTATTATTGATATGATACTCATGTATAATTAACATGATATTTATATATATGTACATGAAACACGTACAATTAACATGACGATCATGTATTATTGATATGATACTCATGTATAATTAACATGATATTTATATATATACATGAAACACGTACAATTAACATGACGATCATGTATTATTGATATGATACTCATGTATAATTAACATGATATTTATGTATATGTACATGAAACACGTACAATTAACATGACGATCATGTATTATTGATATGATACTCATGTATAATTAACATGATATTTATATATATGTACATGAAACACGTACAATTAACATGACGATCATGTATTATTGATATGATACTCATGTATAATTAACATGATATTTATGTATATGTACATGAAACACGTACAATTAACATGACGATCATGTATTATTGATATGATACTCATGTATAATTAACATGATATTTATATATATGTACATGAAACACGTACAATTAACATGACGATCATGTATTATTGATATGATACTCATGTATAATTAACATGATATTTATATATATACATGAAACACGTACAATTAACATGACGATCATGTATTATTGATATGATACTCATGTATAATTAACATGATATTTATGTATATGTACATGAAACACGTACAATTAACATGACGATCATGTATTATTGATATGATACTCATGTATAATTAACATGATATTTATATATATGTACATGAAACACGTACAATTAACATGACGATCATGTATTATTGATATGATACTCATGTATAATTAACATGCTATTTATGTATATGTACATGAAACACGTACAATTAACATGACGATCATGTATTATTGATATGATACTCATGTATAATTAACATGATATTTATGTATATGTACATGAAACACGTACAATTAACATGACGATCATGTATTATTGATATGATACTCATGCATAATTAACATGATATTTATGTAATACTCACGTAGAGCAACGTTGAAACAACATTTTAAAAATGTTAATTGGAAATTATACTTACGTGAAAGTAACGTTAAATATACACTAAAAACTGTTGATTTGAAATGAAGATCACATCAAATTAAAATTATTTTTAGTATATTTATTATTATTTTTCAATTCAATAAAATTTATTTTTTTATAATAAATAGGCACTTGTTTACATATTTTTTTTAATGAATAAACAGGAACTAAAAATTCTTATTTCTAATGACAGGAGTTCCTTCGTTAATGTAGTACAAATGAATAGGTGGACTTGTAAAAAATTCAACATTTTTTGATTCAATAACATTCTTTTTACAACCAACTTTGTACGATTGATAGTGCTCTAAGAATCCAATAATTTCATGTTTATAGACCAGAAAGTAAGCCTCATTATTGACACTAATAACAATTTCTTTTATTTCATATAGTTCAATGACTTCTTCAGTAGTTTTTGTTAAAAAATAGCCCTTTTTATACGTCGTCCACTTAAAGTTGACTAATTTGGCTTTAATATTATTCGTGAACATTGATTCAAAAGTTTGAAAGTTCACGATATTTTTAAAATAACTGCAATCTTTAATTCGAAAATGCTCAGTTTTATCATATTGCGTTTGGCTTGGAAACCCTTTGTTATGGGCCCTAATAAATGCTGTAAACTTTAAAGCTGCCTTCATGCTTAGACTGTATGTTATATTCTTTCTGGAAGTAATACTTCTTGCATACATTTTTGCTTCCTTGTGTTTAGATTCGAATCGAAAAGTCCATAAGTACTTAAGAGGACCTAATTGTTTAATGACACGCACATAATGTGTTAAAAAGTGAAATTTAGGTTTAAGGGATTTGTGAAACAATTTCAAATACATTTCATTATGCGATTTTATTAAAGACTCTAACTTAATTAAAGAATTTGTATCAAAAGAACTGCTATGTATCATGTCAATAATTTTGAGGAGTGTTAAAAAAAATAACCAACATTCGTCGTCGTCTGGAATACGATTTCCTATTATTAGAGGAAGAAAATGTACAAACGTCATCATTTCTCTAGCGGACATTTTGAGGTTACCACTAGAGAGGTGAGTTAATTCAAAAGGAGGGGACAAATTTCCAATTTCCGTTTCACCGTAGTTAAACATTTGCTTTCTGTAGTTATATGCTTCAAGGGAAAATAATTTCTTTTGAATTATGAAGTATTTTAGAATTTCACAAATATCATATTTACAAACTCCCTCGAACAGATCGTGTACTACATCTACCGCAAAATTTGTTGTAGCATGAAAAGATGTTAAATCATTAAACAAGCAATTCAATTTTATTCCAGTTAGCTTAACGTCGTTAGTCACTAATGCCGCATTATAATTTTTCTCAGACCTGATGAAGTCTGTATACTCCACGCAATCTAAATGCATCTCAGCTTTGCTTCTCATACAGAATCGGCAATAATAATTGGAATTAAATGAAGTTGTAAACCCAAGAATGTCATTCAAGCCTAAATTATCCCCAAGAATATTACACAATACAAAGTATATTTTTTTAGTACAATTTTTTAAATTAAGTTCTAAACCGTCTTCTTCAAGAGATTTGAATATATCAATTAGAGGTTTCATAAAAGGCTCATTACCAAACTTTTTTTGTTCTTTGCTTTTGAAGTAAGCTGCTACAAATATATAGTTTAAATTAGATAACAGATATTGCGGCAAAGTTGGAAATATATAATAAACACCACATATTTGATCTGCATTTGCATGACTACCCAACGGATTATTAATTTCAAAGCTATCCATGTAAACAAAAAACGGTAATACAGTTTTACCAACAAAAAACTTTAACTTCTCTTTAAATGAAGCTGAGTTTATGAAATGCGTAATCGAGGATGAATTAAATAGGTAATTTATATTATTTAAAGTAATTTCCAGAACTGATGGTAATTCGAAAAATTTTCTAATTTGAAATTTAATCGGCATAATGCAGCCAAACACATTACCTGCTTCTATTGTTGGTCTATTATTTAATATAACTTCACACATTTCATTGTTTATATTAAAAAACTGTGGTTTTGAAAATTCGTCTGATCGTTCAACGCTTTTTAAAAACTTATATTCAGTTTGAACGTCTTTGAACGGGTTTTCGCAAAAATTAACAAATTCTATAATATCTTTTCTCTCATCTTCAGGAGTATAGCTAAGAAGTTTATTTTTCAATGGCTCCACAACGCTAGAAATTATAGCAGATGCACTTTCCTGAATCGATAGAACGTCTTTTCTGCTTATTTCTAGAAAGAATTCCTGCCCAGCGTTATTCATTGCCAGCGAAACGTTTTCGCCAAGTAGCAAGCAATTATCACTCATTTTCACTTTTATTTAAAAACAAGGTGCTTTAATCAATACTCACTTATATATATTTATACTTATACACAACGTACAAAACGATTTAATTCGATTTTCTATAGAACGTTTTTTAATAAATATTCTGTGAAATGTTTTATTAACATGAAAGACTGATTTAACAGTTTTCATATCAATTTGACGTGAAAGCTGTTACTTTGATAATTTTCAATGTTAGATGGTGAAATGTTTTATTAACATGAAAGACTGATTTAACAGTTTTCATATCAATTTGACGTGAAAACTGTTACTTTGATAATTTTCAATGTTAGATGGTGAAATGTTTTATTAACATGAAAGACTGATTTAACAGTTTTCATATCAATTTGACGTGAAAGCTGTTATTTTGATAATTTTCAATGTTAGATGGTGAAATGTTTTATTAACATGAAAGACTGATTTAACAGTTTTCATATCAATTTGACGTGAAAGCTGTTACTTTGATAATTTTCAATGTTAGATGGTGAAATGTTTTATTAACATGAAAGACTGATTTAACAGTTTTCATATCAATTTGACGTGAAAGCTGTTACTTTGATAATTTTCAATGTTAAATGGTGAAATGTTTTATTAACATGAGAAATTGATATGACAATGTAATACATGACAATGTTGCTTTAATAGTTATCATATCAATTTAACGTGAAACCTGCTGATTCTATTATTTTCAACGTTAAGATGACATTTTTCGCCGAAATGTGGAATTGATAATGCATAAATGTTAATTTTACATGAGACTTTTCTTTCGGTGCAGGATCTTCAATGAGGTAGGAGGGGCACGCTACCATTCCATCACCGTGGTCGCAGCAGATTTGATCCCGCGAGCAAATGAACGAAGAGTGTTGTTTTGTTGGAAGTGTTGTCAGCAAATCTTTCTATATATTGTAACGAATTTTGAGAAATTCCGCTTATTTGAAACCTTCTGCTAACGTCCGAATCGCTAAATTGTCGTATAAATATCTCCAATATTCAGTAATGCAAAACGGTCTTTATTATACTACTTTGAGAGTACTTCACAATAACTCTTACTTCACAACTAATTGCGTGTTTAACTCAAACTGACTACTCAGCTTGCGCTGCTTTTATACTCTCCGTTGGTTCATTCGCATATTTCTACTAAAGTCTAGACGTTCCACCTTCTAGAACAGCTATATATATATATATATTGGTGATTGAGCTACATATATGCGTGTGTATGTGTGAGTAACAACTTCGGCTGATGACTACATCTGTGTGTGAGTTATCTCTTCGTTGCCTTGTATATATGTGTTCCTCAGTGCATGGGCGTAGTTTTGGTTGTAGGGGCGTAGCCTCTGATAAACATGCCAACATATGAAATCTCAAATATCTCTGAGTATACTAATACCATGACAATGATACTTGGCAGGTAGATGCCCAAAATCGATATTATATCAGTGGAGAAAAGTTGGAAGGATTGGGAAAGAGGGTGTGGTACCTCCCATACAAATATTTCTTTCCATATCGAATATCTCCTGTAGCGAATAATTTATATTGCTAAAACTTGGTATAGCTATCAATATTGCTAATGTGAAGTTTTAACAAAAATTGGGGTTTATTGGAAAGATGGGTGTGGCACCTACCATATAAATTCAAATTTCCATATATATATATCCGCAAAGAATCTGCATCTCGAGTATTCCCTGGATATTGTTTGTATGGGCAGTTTCGCAAAAGGAAGTATGCACACATAGAATTCTATAATCATAACGTCGGCTGAAGTTTAAACCTGCCAGTTTTTTCAAATATCACATTTTGATTCAGTTTTATAAAGCTTCATCCACACAAAACAGTCACACTGAATATTAACCACACAAAAGTTAAACCCCTATGTAACGAATTTACTTCCTGTGCATTATTTTTAGATTGAGAATTTTAAAATAACAAAAGCACCTGGCTAGAGAATTTTGGTTTGGAGCTACTCCACATGAACACAAAGGAGTAGAAAAGATGCGTAAGAGACTGGCATACATCTCAAATAAAGAGAAATTTTTATGTTTGATGCATTGAAATCTCCATAAAAGCTTAAATTTTGATCTCCCTTATCCAAGAGATGTGATTGGTCGAATTTTCGACCCCGGCGATACTGATATGAGTTAATGTGTAGTTTTCTTTGCTGATGTTCAAAGTGGCTTACAAAAATAAACGAGAATATTCAATAATTCCATTTGGAGTATGTATTCGATTTGTTGGTTGCAGCCATATTGTCTAGCAGTTTGCTAGGTGATTAAAAATATATATAAATAACATAAAATAAAATTAAATTAATTAAGGTAAATTGTGTTAACTTAAAATAAAATAAAATAATGTAAAATAAAATAAAACTAAATAAAATTTAAATAAAATAAAATAAAATAAAATAAAATAAAATAAAGAAAACTGTTAAAGCCTGCATTACTAACTCAAAACCTCACCTGGAGGGTTCGCTGGTAGAAACTCGCTGCGTTTTTTTCCTTTTGCGGACTTGTCCTACCAAACGGTTCCGTTAAATGGCGCCACCCTCCTTGGGGCTATAAAAAGGATGAACAGCAGTATATTCCTTCTTAATCTTTTACCAGCGATCATCCAGGTGAGTGTTTTACCGGTACCATTACCTTTTGTTTTACATAATTTTGAATAAAGGCCTGTGCGGCAGGCTATTATACATATATTTCTATTAGGGCGGGTCAAATTGTATGGGAAAAAAACTTCAGGTGCACATCCAGTTTCTGGATCTATGGGTCATACTGAGTAATATTGTTCATGGGACCATAGGTCTGAAATGAAATTCGAGCTACTCCAACTTTGTTAGAATATGTTTTTTTTAGAAATTTTTATTATTATTTTTGTTAGAAAATATTTTGGGATATATAAAAATTGAATTTGCAATATGGAAAAGAAAAATATTCGTCGATTTGTGCAACAAATTCGTCGATTTTCTCCAAAAAGAAGCGATAAAATGCGGAAAATATTAGGAAAGCGCCCTATAGCGACGAATATTTTACTTTTCCATATTGCAAATTCAAGTTTTAAATAGCCCAACAGATTTTCTAACAAAAATAATAATAAATATTTCTAAAAAAAAATATTTTCTAACAAAATTAGGGAGGCTCGAAATTCATTTCAGAACTATGGTCACATGGGCAATATTACTCAGTATGACCCATAGATTCAGAAACTGGATGTGCCTTTTCAACAATAAATTTGACCACCCTAATGTATATATATAACATACATCTTAACAGATTGGTTTTCTACTTGTTGTTGGACAGCTAGGCACAGTTGGCAAGTTCCTTTTCAATATCGCGAGTTTCAAGACCTGGCTCCCCAAAGTTACCCGTTTCCAGAATTCGCGAGGAACTCCGTCTACATTGATTACCCCTCCCGAACATAAACTAAAACAAAATAGAATAAAATAAAATAAAATATAATGAAATAAATAATTGTTTCTTTTGTAGTTATTACCAGCCTTAGTGTAGTTTAGGTTAGGTCAGGTTAGGTTAGGTGGTAGCTGCCCTGATAAGGATAGCTCACTTGGACAACACGAAGGTCCGTTATGATACCACATACACCAAAAATAACGGTGAATTAGATCTAGCTACTTAGAGAATCGTTGGGTAGCAACGACAAAACTCCGAATGATACCGATCTCAACTTTGGATAAATCCTCGGGAGATCCAAGTGAGTGGCGACCGAAGTACTTTCGCCTAGTTCTGGCAAAACCTGGGCAATGAAGCATAAAGTGATTTGGTGATTCCACCACATCATCGTCCATACAGCTGCAGCAGGATGGAGTTTTCAGTATATTGAGACGTATCGCATGGATACCCATGGGCCAGTTCCCTGTCAATACCCCAATTACCATTGATAGGTGAGCCGTAGTGAACCCAATTAATTCACCAGACCTCCTGCTATCTACTTTCGGCCAGAAAATCTTGCTACACTGCAAGACGTGGTGTCCGCCCAACGTTTGCTGAGCTGACTCGAGGCCCACCTATGGAGAAGTAATCCACATGTGGCCAGCGGAATCCCGAAATCCCTACAGCCATCTTCATCCTGTTCAGTTGTACCGATGCGGGGTAAGAGATCCGCTTGACAGTTACCCGGGACATCACTATGGCCCGGGACCCAGATAATCTTTGCAATCGCAAGCGAGGTCAGGCAATCCCAGGCCACCCTCGATCGCACTGTAGTTGAGCTCAAAGCCTTGATAGCCGCTTGGCTATCAGAGTAGATGTTAAATTCCCTACCCACAGTAGCACTGGATAGCATTTCATCCACCGCATCCTTAATCGCAGCAACTTCCGCTTGAATTACACTGCAGTGATCAGCCAACTTAAACTTGCGGCTTACATTTAGTTCTTGACAAAATACCCCCTCCCACCAACCTTTCCGTCCAGATTCGACCCATCCGTGAACAAGTTAACCGGTCCCATGCCCCAGATAATTCCTCTTCCCCACTCCTCTCTCGGTGGAATGACTGGGGTGAAGATTGTATAGGGAGCAGGCAGTTATCGGCATAAAATAGTCCGTTCTGTCCGGGATAAAGTCGAAACTGGTAAGAAAGCTAGAGTGTCCGAAGTCAGAAAGCCCATATCCCATATCACGAAGCCTGACTAACGACCTTGCCGCGGCCGCCTTTCCCGCAATATCTACTGGATATATGTTCAGCATGACGTTCAGTGCCAAGGTAGGTGTTGTTCTGAGAGCGCCACTGATACCGATCAGCGCCGTCCGTTGCACTGACATTAACATTTTGGAGGTGCTCGCCGTGTCCAGTGCTTTCCACCAGACCAGCATCACACATAGCAGAATCGGTTTGACCAACATCTCATAAAGCCAGTGTACTACTCCTGGCGAGAGTCCCCATCTCTTTCCGATAGCCCCTCTGCAGCAATACAAGACAACGGCGGCCTTCCTGGCCCGATCTTCCACATTGGGTCTCCAGGACAGTTTCTTGTCCAAAACAACCCCCAAATATTTAACCCTATCAGAAAGTACCAACGGTACCCCTCCAATCGAGGGAGTTCTGAAATCGGGCATTTTATATTTCCTTGTAAAAAAAGCAATTCCGTTTTTCACGGGTTGACCGCCAATCCACATGATTCAGCTAGCCACAGTATCCAGGTAGCCCTGCAGAACATCGCGCAGGGTGCCCAGAAATTCGCCTCTGACTAGGATAGCGAGGTCATCTGCATAGGCAACCACCCGACAACCATTGGCTTCCAGCTCCACAAGAAACTCGTTGACTACCACAACCCAGAACAGAGGAGATAGGACACCTGTGGTGTGTTTTTTTCAAAATGCTATAACTTTTTCAAAAATTGACCGTTTGGGATCTTTTTTGTTTAAATTTGTTTTTAAATGTACTTTTCGGAAAAAATACAAACAAATTTTTAAAGTTTTTTTTTCAATTAAATAAAAAAAAAAAAAAATTATCGGCCCCCTCCGGGATTAGTGGGGATGATTGCAGAATTGATTAAAGTTTTTTATGAGAAAAAAAAAATAAAAATGGCGAAGTTCGAAAAATCTCGAAAAACTGAAAAATTACAAAAAAAAAAAAACTTTAAAAATTTTTTTGTATTTTTTCCGAAAAGTACATTTAAAAAAAAAAAAGATCCCAAACGGTCAATTTTTGAAAAAGTTATAGCATTTTGAAAACAAAAACGGTGTTTTTTAAAAATTCATAACTTTTTTTGAGTTGGATGAAAAAATTTTAAAAAATTCTGAAAAACGTCTTTCGTAAGCTAGAAAAAGAAGAAAAACTTTCAGCCAATTCTAAAGGGGTCTGGTTCAAAATTGGTCGAAATGGGATGGAATACCCCATATATATTTAAAATAAAATAAAATATCTACAATGGTAGAAAAAGAAAAGGAAAGGAAAATAAAGAAAAGAGGGAATGAAAGGGAAATCAAGCAAAGGAAGGAAAGGTATAGTGACATCTGCAGTGGTTAAATTTCAACCACTGGCGGAATGAAATATTGATGCTACTAAGAGCTATCTTTTCTATTTATAATTTCAAATTAAAGGTAATCTATTCACATTTACGCCCCGATTCTAGTGTGGTAACAACATTCTTCACCACGGTAACGAAATCATGTGGAAACTTTTACACCCTTTTGGTATTCTATCCGCGAAAGTAGCCGGATAATTTTTTACCCACAAAAGTAGGTGGTTACATCGAAATAACCAAACAACAGCTGTTGTTTAGAAAAAGGCAAAACTGAAAAATAAAGAATTGTAAGCGCAAATAAGTAAAGATAATAGTAAAAAAGTGTTGCCTCTTGCTATATATTATATATTTGTTTACATTATGTACTTTCACAGAATAAATTACAATATAACTATGTAAAATCTTATGCATGTATGTACATATATACACATCGTCTCGTTTATTTGTTAACCTCGTATCTACGAGTGACACATTTTCGGTAAAGCCATGGCGGAACCATACAAGGTGGCAGCATGGTGACATACCTACAAACATAAATAGAAATTCCATGTACTTTGTTTTTGTAAATTCGATGGACGAATGTCAAAATCGAACTGCGTCGGAAGTTGATGTATCAAATCAAATAAAAAAGTTTATATTCAGCTGTCGCATGCTGCCACTTTGTATCGTTCCGCCATGGATAAAGCGAAGGAAACCAACTTTTAAATTTCACCACAGACACTGGTGAGTTTTTCGATGATGACAGCGTTTCCACTTTGGCCAGAATCGCGAATAAAAGAACTGGTAACGATTTTCGGTTACATAATGTTCTGGGGACTATTTTACCGGTAACGCTCAGAATCGGCCCGTTATTATCACTTTGAGATCACTAACTTGGCTAAAATAATTCAACATTTTGCCAAAAATTTAGCAAATACCCTTTTAATGTTTTTGTCGTGTTAGTCATCGAACATGTTTAATCTCTGCAAAGTTTATTTTTGTTTATGCAAATTCAAATTCAAGTGATTATTTTAAATTTAGTAGATAATTTTTGTTTTGTTTAGGTGTGCGATATGATGCTTTTAAAAATTTTTGAAAACGTTTGTGTTTATTTTCCTTATTATAATTTTTGTAAATCATTGCATTTTTTTTACTCATATATATCCACACATATATATAAACTTTTATATGTATGTATGTATTTATCTCATATAGTATAAACATATGTGCGTTTGTAAATATGTTGTGCTTTTAGCGTTTCTCTTTAATGTATACAAAATTATTTATATCCTAAAATAGAAACGCGTGTTGTGGTTATTTGTTTAGTTTTATTTTTCGTTGTCCTTTGTTCTTTGTTTTTTTTTTTTTTTTTTGTGAAAATTTTGAGGAAAGCTCTTCACGACAGAAATAAATAAAAATAAATAGAGAAACCCAAATAATTTAGCCATGTGGTCGTTCAATTGTTTGGGCGATTGTTATTCGACCTTTTGTTGTTACCAAAAAAGGTAAAATTCATTGTACTTTCTGCTGTTTTTATGTGGAACAAGTAAAAGTTTAAATTATTTCAATCAATAATTAGCTATTATGAATTTCGTATAGTACAAATTTAATGAAGGCCTATACAGATGTATACATATAGTCAATATGTATGATTGATGGCTATAAATTTAATTGTTTAATTTTATTGATGATATTTTACTACGGATTCTCGTTATTAGAAATGTGAAATATATCGAATTAAGATTTCACATTTGTGTAAAAGTTGTGAAAATATTTAGTATACTAACTTAGGAAAGGTGAAATAACGATTAGAGCTGAAAGGGTACTAGTAAATACAATACTTTTGATTCTATACCAAAAAAATTTGAAGTCGATGCTTTTGCACCGGGTAATGAAGTCCTTCTAAACGACTGGACCGATCTTGTTTGTTTAAAGGGATTTGAGAATGCTTTATATTCACAATTTGGTCCCCTTTCTTTCTTTTACTACCGGGATATGAACCAGAGATCGACCTGTTCTAAGAAAATATTTATGCTGCTATTTGCTTGAAATTCGGTACAGGGCTTCTTCTTTGGCTATGATAATATTTAAGAAACCTCTCTTTCCTAAAGTGAACCTATTCGAAAAAATCCTATTTATGGTGAAATATTTACTACAGGGGTACCTCTTCGACAAGCTTAATATTTGGAACCCTTTCTTTCCGGAAATTGGCCCACGATGCTGCGATCTGTATGAAATTTATTATTTCGACAGCCATTCGAATAGGTTAATCGTATATATGAACCCGAAAAAAATCGTAATAACGAAAGATAGGATGAAAAAACTATAAAAATCATAGCTGCGTCATATTCGCTAAGTTTCTTAGATGGTTTGTATGTGGGTTTTAGTACCATATGTAAAACCATTTCTGAGATATTGTCCAAAATATGAAGGGTCATAAAGTAAGAGTAGAGAAGAAGATAAATGGACTATAATAAGAAAAACAAGTAAGGAAGGCTAAGTTCGGGTGTAACCGAACATTACATACTCAGTTGAGAGCTATGGAGACAAAATAAGGGAAAATCACCATGTAGGAAAATGAACCTAGGGTAACCCTGGAATGTGTTTGTATGACATGTGTACCAAATGGAAGGTATTAAAGAGTATTTTAAGAGCGAGTGGGCCATAGTTCTATAGGTGGACGCCACTTGGGGATATCGCCATAAAGGTGGACCAGGGCTGACTCTAGAATTTGTTTGTATGATATGGGTATCAAATGAAAGGTGTTAATGAGTTTTTTAAAAGGGCGTGGGCCTTAGTTCTATAGGTGGACGCCTTTTCGCAATATCGTTATAAAGGTGAACCAGGGGTGACTCTAGAATTTGTTTGTACGATATGGGTATCAAATGAAAGGTGTTAATGAGTAATTTAAAGGGGAGTGGGCCTTCGTTCTATAGGTGGACGCCTTTTCGAGATATCGCCATAAAGGTGGACCAGGGGTGACTCTAGACTTTGTTTGTACGATATGGGTATCAAATGAAAGGTGTTAATGAGTATTTTAAAAGGGAGTGGGCCTTAGTTCTATGGGTGGACGACTTTTCGAGATATCGCCATAAAAGTGGACCAGGGGTGACTCTAAAATGCGTTTGTACAATATGGGTATCAAGCGAAAGGTGTTAATGAGTATTTTAAAAGGGAGTGGGCCTTAGTTCTATGGTTGGACGCCTTTTCGAGATATCGCCATAAAGGTGGACCAGGGGTGACTCTATAATGTGTTTGTACGATATGGGTATCAAACTAAAGTTATTAATGAAGGTTTTAAAAGGGAGTGGTGGTAGTTGTATATGTTAAGGTGTTTTCGAGATATCGACCAAAATGTGGACCAGGGTGTCGGGTACCGCTAATTTATTTATGTATGTAATACCACGAACAGTATTCTTGCCAAGATTCCAAGGGTTTTTGATTTCGCCCTGCAGAACTTTTTCATTTTCTTCTACTTAATATGGTAGATATCACACCCGTTTTACAAAGTTTTTTTCTAAAGTTATATTTTGCGTCAATAAACCAATCCAATTACCATGTTTCATCCCTTTTTTCGTATTTGGTATAGAATTATGGTATTTTTTTAATTTTTCGTAATTTTCGATATCGAAAAAATGGGCGTGGTCATAGTCGGATTTCGGCCGTTTTTTATACCAAGACAAAGTGAGTTCAGATAATTACCTGAACTGATTTAGATAGGCCGACCGACTGTGTATAAAAACTGGACGTGGATTCAACCGATTTCGCCCTTTTTCACAGAAAACAGTTATCGGCCTAGAATCTAAGCCCCTACCAAATTTCACAAGGATTGGTAAATTTTTGTTCGACTTATGGCATTAAAAGTATCCTACACAAACTAAAAGAAAAAGGGCGGAGCAACGCCAATTGTGAAATTTTCTTTTATTTTTGTATTTTGTTGCACCATATCATTACTTGAGTTGAATGTTGACATAAATTACTTATATACTGTAAAGATATTAACTTTAATTTCAAATTTGACTTTGAAAAAAATTTTTTAAAGTGTGCGTGGTCGTTCTCCGATTTTGCTAATTTTTGTTAAGCATACATATAGTAATAGGAGTAAATTTCCTGCCAAATTTCATCATGATATCTTCAACGACTGCCAAATTACAGCTTGCAAAACTTCTAAATTACCTTCTTTTAAAAGTGGGCGGTGCCACGCCCATTGTCCAAAATTTTACTAATTTTCTATTCTGCGTTATCCGTTTTTGGTAATGAATTATCGCACTTTTTCGATTTTTCGAAATTTTCGATATCGAAAAAGTGGGCGTGGTTATAGGCCGATATCGTTCATTTTAAATAGCGATCTGGGATGAGTGCCCAGGAACCTACGTACCAAATTTCATCAAGATACCTTAAAATTTACTCAAGTTATCGTGTTAACGGACGGACGGACCTGGCTCAATAACATTTTTTTCGATACTGATGATTTTGATATATAGAAGTCTATATCTATCTCGATTCCTTTATACCTGTACAACCAACCATTATCCAATCAAAGTTAATATACTCTGTGAGCTCTGCTCAACTGAGTATAAAAATGGAAGATAAAGTGCAAGAGAGAATGAAGAGGGGAAGCGAGGTTCACTTTTAAAATGCAGACTAACCAATTTTCGGGCTGAACAAAGTCTGCCGGATATTCTAGTAACTTATAAAAAATACGGCGTCCACCGTGGTGTGATGGTAGCGTACTCCGCCTATCACACCGTATGCCCTGGGTTCAACTCCCGGGCAAAGCAACATCAAAATTTTAGAAATAAGATTTTTCAATTAGAAGAAATTTTTCTAAGGGGAGTCGCCCCTCGGCAGTGTCTGGCAAGCGCTCCGATTGTATTTCTGCCATGAAAAGCTCTCAGTGAAAACTCATCTGCCTTGCAGATGCCGTTCGGAGTCGGCATAAAACATGTAGGTCCCGTCCGGCCAATTTGTAGGGAAAAATCAAGAAGAGCACGACGCAAATTGGAAGAGAAGCTCGGCCTTATATCTCTTCGGAGGTTATCGCGCCTTACATTTATTTTTTTTTTATTATAAAAAATACGCCTTAACACTTGTAATTGCTTCACAAATCTGGTGAATATACTTTGGAACAGATTATAGGTACGTTCTTCGCCGTTGGAAAAATTTCTGTACGGGCATAGAATGACCCAGCGAAAGGCGAGGACTGGGAAAAGTTCCATCCAAATGAGTACAGTCTAGGAATAGATAAAAAAGGACGAAGTTGAATGGTGACACAGTAGTGAAGAGTCACTTGGGGCGCTACTCAGCACACACTTCCCATCAGGAGATGAAGATAAAAAATTGTGTCACAACGTCTCTACTCCAAATACGGAGTTAATACGGAGCAGTACCAGAATTAATGACAAATACCATCATTGAGTGTGCGATAAAAACGTTTGCCAAGCTCAAATCAACGGTTGCAGATGGGATATCTCCTGCTATGTTGCAGATGGTAGGTGGAACGATTGTAGAATGCCTTAGAACAATCTTTGAGGGTTGTAAAACTGGGCCACTTACCGCAATTTTAGATAAGGGCTCCAGTAGTATTCATACCGAAAGCGGGAAGAAACTGTGATCTGCAACCGAAAGGCTGCAGATTTATTAATTTGACATCTTTTCTACTCAAAACCCTTGAGAGATTAATACATAGGTGCTTATCACACAGAAACTCAGAAAGCTCGAAAAGCTGTCTGCCTTCCACATATGCGCCAATGCAACTTTTATTTTTTATCTTTTCTCACTGATTAGTGGAGCCATTAATAAATCAATAGTACAGTTCGGGAGCTATTGAATTGGCAAGCACGATGGTTGAGTTAGCTCCCTTTTGATACAGGTATACGATATATAAAATCGAATATGAATGAAGCATAATCCTTTTCACCACAACATCTTACACCAAAGGTTAGTCAGTTGACACTGCATTGCATAGATTGATCGTGGGTTTTCAACAATGTCTAGAGAGGAGCAACATCGACGGTTCAATTCGATTGAACTATATTACCAAAACCTGAGGGACATGCTGATTATCGTTAGCATTAGATAGAAACAGACCATATCATGCAAGAGAATACATTATACAAATCATTTCCCCCATGTAAACAACAAATTAGCTCTCTTCTTCCACCTCATTTTCCGCAGATACTATATAAGCAGGAAAAACCAAAGTTGGATGAGTGGATGCCAACGTTTGAAACAATTCGTTATCAATACTTTTTTACGATAATGCTTTCCTATTACGCAGTACAATTTGTGCAAAATATCGAAGCTAGAATAGCCTACATGATTGATGTACTAAAACAGAAGACAATTCAAATCAGGGATGCACCTTAAAGTTAAGCTAATCGCTTATCAAAAAATGTCCACCGTTTCCGTTGAAACACTTCGAAATATTATCGATAAAGAAATTATCAAGATAAATTGTCTCTTGTTTTTAACCGAAACGAAAAGCTTTCGTTATCGTTAAAAACGTTAACAAAAACGTGATAATTTATGTTTGAATTGTGCTGGCAATGCTATAGCCATGGTGAAGCCGTAAGGTGGTAACAGCGAGCGGCCATACACACCCAAACTCCGTGTAATTTGCTTGTGTAATTCGTTGGTGGTAATGTCAAAAATACTCTGAGAAATGTTCGTACTGTTAAAATTCATGAGAAAAGTTGCAATCAGCTTGGCTAATGCTTCCACCTTTAATGACTCCGCCATCAATCAGCTTTGCCAGCATAGTTTGAAATTAATAATCAACATAAACGATTTGATTTCGTTTTGATATGGCAGAAAACGAATTTGACGTTCTTAACGTTAATAAACGAAACGAAATGACTTTGTTTCGTTTATTAACGTTAATTATCGTAACAAAATGATATCGGTTCGTTGGTTAAGCATGCCTGATTCAAATAATTAATCTTCATATAAACAAAGAAAATTTTGTTTGTAAATGGGTACTTTAACGTTTGCTTATGTTCAGTTACCTTTAGGTGAAGGGCAGTGTGGTGAATTTTAGCATCACTAAGCTGTTAATAAATAAAGGCACAACAACAATAAAGCAAGCTGACACTCTTGTGTAGGCAGAAGAATAACTCACGCACACACATGTAGTCATCAGCCGAAGTTGGTTCTCATACATACACACGCATATAGCTGGTAACCAAGCAGGAGATTCTATAAGGGGAAATGTCTAGACCTTTGGAGAAATATGCGGACAAGGCTACAGAGAGTATAAAAGCAGCGCAAGCTGGTGAATGACTAATCAGTTTGATTTAAACACGCAATTAGTTGTGACGTATAAGTGTCGTTGTGAAGTATTCTCAAAGTAGTCTAATAAATACCATTTTGCATTACTGAATACTGGAGTTATTTATTCGACAATTTAGTGATTCGAACGTTAGCAGAAGCTGTATAATAACAAGGATTTCCCAAAATTCGTTCCAATACATTATATACGACCCATCTCTACAATTTTTCAGACAACAATATATGACATATACGAAGGCATTTGGTAAAAATTTATGCTTCGATCTGTTAAAATGGGGTAGAAATTACGAAAAGATTCTAATCTGAACAATCGGTTATATGTGATATATGCTGTATATACGACCGATCTCTACAAGTTTTTCAGACAACAATATATGACATATACTTATGCATTTGGTGTAAGTTATTTGAAGTATCTATCTGATAAATTGACGAATATATGACAAAAACCAGTTGTTTGAGGAATATATGTTATAGTGGCCCGATCCCATTGGTTCCGACAAATATTTAATAGGACACTAAATATACCCACTGACCAAATTTAATCAAGATATCTCAAAAATTTAATGCCTAGTTCAAGCAAAGCGTACAAACAAACAGACGGCCAAACGGACATGGCTAAATCAACTCAGATTGGCAACCTTATAATTTCGGTAGACTTATTGGTGGGTCTATCTTTTCTCTTTTAAGGACTTACATTTTTGAGATTTGTGGCGAACTTAATATATCATTTCATTTTCATGAAAGGTCTAGTAAAACCTTAGCATGTCGGTATCGCTTGTTACCGATAACAAACCTACGAAGCTCTTCTCAAAAAGCCCGACACTATTTGATTCTGGTAAAGTTAACTCTATTGTTGTTTAACCTCAACCCCCGGGCGAGGTCTAGTTACCCTAAAAACATTAGTTTCTTACACATACATCTGTATGTTTACACATCGTACTTCATGAGAACTTGATCCTCACGCCATTTTGTAAGCGTTTTTGTTGAGTGCTTTAATAAGGAAACATGAAAAAGATTTTCATGTGGCATTTTACTTATGAAAACGTATTATTACAAATTTATTAACGATACGCATATATGACGGGAAATGAAAAAAAAATATATATTATATACACATATACAAAATATACATACATATTCACAATCATACTTATTCGCTTTTTCTTTGTTCACCATTGCAGGTAAAAACCACGCGTATAACGAAAACGACCAAGTCAGGAAGCTCTTCAACACCAGTTACCCGTACAACTTGTGATATCGAGGAGATCTGGGACGAAGAAATTTTAAAACAATTGGTAAGTTTATAAAATATTAAAGTAAATATTTAATTAAATCAATAAATCTCAAACAAAAAAAAAACCACAACAAAAACAAAATATAAAAAAAATTGCTTCGGTTCGCAGCTGGAACAGGCCACAACATACGAAGAACGCCGGAAGATACGTGCACGTCTACGAGATTTAATGGCGGAACGTGAAGGTAATGATCTAAAAGTTAACAAAACACACTAACTTAATTCTACATATGAACATATATTTGGTGTATTAGTAAAACGTTAACTTTAATCTTGTAACTGGTGGTGGGCAATTATTCTAAGCCTTCACAATTAAAAAAAAGTTATATTTGCACTTCAAAAAATAAATAAAAAATTATGCAAAATAAAATCAGCACCGACAATTTTGACGCGACATTGAATTTTCGTAAAAATTAATCAATTCCTTTATTTTGTTTATAGATTTATTTTAGCTAAGCAAAAATATAATTTGAATTCGGTTATCCAGCCATACATACAGTATTTTAGGTACATATTCAGATGATTGGTTGGTATATATGTATATTTGCATGTGCAATTCCAATGATCCATGCATACATGCATACTTCATAGATTTTAATTTTTTTGTTTTCCTTTCCATACCTTTGTACGTATGTAATGCGTCTCATACTCAAAAACTCTTCACATTACCGTCATTTGCTGTCAACTTTTTATACTCAGTTGAGCAGAGCTCACAGAGTATATATAATAACTTCGATTGGATAACGGTTGGTTGTACAGGTATAAAGGAATCGAGATAGATATAGACTTCCATATATCAAAATCATCAGTATCGAAAAAAAATTTGATTAAGCCATGTCCGTCCGTCCGTCCGTCCGTCCGTTCGTCCGTTAACACGATAACTTGAGTAAATTTTGAGGTATCTTGATGAGATTTGTTATGTAGGTTCCTGGGCACTCATCTTAGATCGCTATTTAAAATGAACGAAATCGGACTATAACCACCCCCACTTTTTCGATATCGAAAATTTCGAAAAACACAAAATGTGCGATAATTCATTACCAAAGACGGATAAAGCGACGAAACTTGGTAGGTGAGTCTAACTTATGACGCAGAATAGAAAATTAGTAAAATTTTGTACAATGGGCGTGGCACCGCCCACTTTTAAAAGAAGGTAATTTGAAAGTTTTGCAAGCTGTAATTTGGCAGTCGCTGAAGATATCATGATGAAATTTGGCAGGAACATTACTCCTATTACTATATGTATGCTTAATAAAAATTAGTAAAATCGGAGAATTACCACGCCCACTTAAAAAAAAATTTTTTTTAAGTCAAATTTTAACAAAAAATTTAATATCTTTACAGTATATAAGTAAATTATGTCAACATTCAACTCCAGTAATGATGTGGTGCAACAAAATACAAAAATAATAGAAAATTTCAAAATGGGCGTGGCTCCGCCCTTTTTCATTTAATTTGTCTAGGATACTTTTAATGCCATAAGTCGAACAAAAATCTACCAATCCTTGTGAAATTTGGTAGGGGCTTAGAGTCTAGGACGATAACTGTTTTCTGTGAAAAAGGGCGGAATCGGTTGAAGCCACGCCCAGTTTTTATACACAGTCGACCGTCTGGCCTTCCGCTCAGCCATTAACATGATAACTTGAGCAAAAATCGATATATCTTTACTAAACTCAGTTCACGTACTTATCTGAAATCACTTTGTATTGTTGTAAAAAATGACCGAAATTCGACTATGACCACGTCCACTTTTTCGATTTCGAAAATTACGAAAAATGAAAAAAATGCCATAATTCTATACCAAATACGAAAAAAGGGATGAAACATGGTAATTGGATTAGTTTATTGACGCAAAATATAACTTTAGAAAAAAACTTTGTAAAATGGGTGTGACACCTACCATATTAAGTAGAAGAAAATGAAGAAGTTCTGCAGGGCGAAATCAAAAGCCTTTGGAATCATGGCAGGAATACTGTTCGTGGTATTACATATATAAATAAATTAGCGGTACCCGACAGATTATGTTGATGCGATATCTCGAAAAGAATAGAACTAAGGCCCACTCCCTTTTAAAATACTCATTAACACCTTTCGCTTGATACCAATATTGTACAAACACATTATAGAGTCACCCCTGGTCCACCTTTATGGCGATATCTCGAAAAGGCGGCCACCCATAGAACTAAGGCCCACTCCCTTTTAAAATACTCATTAAGACCTTTCGCTTGATACCAATATTGTACAAACGCATTCTAGAGTCACCCCTGGTCCACCTTTATGGCGATATCTCGAAAAGGCGTCCACCTATAGAACTAAGGCCCACTCCCTTTTAAAATACTCATTAACACCTTTCTTTTGATACCCATATCGTAGAAACAAATTCTAGAGTCAGCCCTGGTCCACCTTTATGGCGATATCCCTAAATGGCGTCCACCTATAGAACTATGGCCCACTCCCTCTTAAAATACTCTTTAATACCTTCCATTTGATACACGTGTCATACAAACACATTCCAGGGTTACCCTAGGTTCATTTTTCTACATGGTGATTTTCCCTTATTTTGTCTCCATAGATCTCAGCTGAGTATGTAATGTTCGGTTACACCCGAACTTAGCCTTCTTTATTTGTTCATCATAAATATAAATTAGTCGCACAAGGTCGTCGCATTCCCCGCATACATTCTAAATACACTATGCGTAGTATTTATATGAACAATTTTAATTTATATTTGAAGTATTTATTTAAAACATTGTAACGAATTTAGAGGGGTTTCCGCTTATTGAAACCTTCTGCTAACGTTCGAATCGCTAAACTGTTTAATAAGTCACTCCAATATTCAGTATTGCAACTGGTCTTTATTTAGATGACTTTGGGAGTAGTATTTCACTATTAAGCGGCGCCGAAAAGCACTTGCATCAGCTGCATTTCTACTTTGCATTGATATCAGCTAAAAAGCGTCAAAATCCAGGGCAAAGCCGATGATAATTTAGTCTCACTCACTGCTTTTATAGTCCGTCAAGGTGAGAAATCTCCACTCTTCAAGCTTTTGAGCAACTCTTAAGTTAATATTTATCATTTACCTCGTAAGTGCTGTAGTAATTCTGAAAATTTCTTTTCCTGAACTATTTAGCAGGTCCCCTGTTCTCTTAGTGTCATAAATCGGCCGTGTTTGATAGTTAAATGTTGCATCTCAACCGATTCAATATCCCTAAGTTTGAAAGTTCTTCTGCCTTCTTATGTTCCTGTCACCATGAAACAAAAGCTACTTACGGTCTGAGACTGTGCAATGGGGAGCCATTTTTCAGCTTAACTGCCCGAAAAATGCTTACCTAGCAGCCTCTTACTGAGTCTTCCGATCCACAGGCCCTCTCTATACCCAGTATTTCTGCTTCGACCCGTAGTTTAATGGTACCTCAGCTCCTACCTGTTTATGTGTGATAATCTGATTTCAGAGTAACACCGAGAAGCCTGCAAGGGATATCAACTTACGATGTCTTACTGCTAACAGACTGCAGGTTCATGTAGGTGAAGCCCTGAGAAGGATTGGCTAGGTGTTAGGTTTAGTGCGTGAAAATTGTGTCAGTACAGTACCAGCTGCTTGCTTTTGCCGATTTTGGTCAAAACTTCTCTATAATATTTAAATTTATATTCAAGGAAATACATCTTATGCAGCGATAAGGACGTCGCCAGACTTTGTGACTACCTTCACTTCATTTTATTCAGCCCTTGTAGAATCTCCTTCAGTTTGACCCTGGGAAGATTCATTGCGACCATGGTCAACAGCTCTGTCGTGGACGGGATTCAAGGGGTTAGCATGATTTACAGCTTTCCCAACACAATTGTCAACCTCACCTACGCGAAGCGAATCCTGTTACAAATATGAATGTAGCTTACACATATTAACAGGCGTGGCTCTGGTGACCCCAAAGTCGGGTGGAGACGGTATGGCCTAGAAGGCTCAATGTGGTCATATTAAATCTTTCCCGAGATGGTCGATCTAGTACCTTGGTGCTTGTTACCGGTACGTACCGGATCTATATCCGATAAAGGACCATCAACATCGATAACACTCCCCAAGTTTTTGACTTATCGCTACAACAAAAAAAGTATTACGACGTAGGTAATCGTGCTGATATCTATATTTTTCAAATATGTCGCCAGAGTGTATGAGTTTTCCCCGGAGTAATTAAGGAGGGCAGTTTGACCTGTCCTTCATGTATGTACGGGAGTCGTCCCAGCTAGATGACGGGTCTTCACAGACTTGATCGTTTTTATGAGATCTCCCCGCTTTAGGTATAAATATTACGCTAGCACTTCTACAGCTTTCAGGAATATAAGCTATTATGATATTCATTTTAAACACCATTTCTAAGCAGTTAATTTTAGGCTTACCAAGCTTTTGAAGCATAACGAGAGTAACACCATCAGGGCAGAGTGATATGGCCAGAGCAACTATTGATATGAGCCCTACATCCTATCGGAATCCAGCTGGGGCTGGGGAAGAAAACGTCAGCTGGAGGGCTATCTCTGTCAGGAAAATGAGTATTCCTGATCGCGTATAGTAAATTCTTAGCAAATTCTGTCCACACACCCTCTCTTCTCACGACTTTTTCGTTGGACAGGATCTCCTTTCAGCTATTTCTGAGGCGGGGAGCAAAGGAGCTAACAATATATGAATTGATGGTCTTACCTTTATTTGGCTATTATTTTCGGCGACAACTTTTTTTGATTGTGCTGTTCATATAAATATTTCACATAGTGTATTCGTTACATTTTATGAGATCAGCTCGTTCCATTCGTTTCGTTTATTTGTTTGTTCGAAAAAGGACCGTCTCACTATCCATGAACAAAAGAATTAACCAATTCACTTCATAGCTTACACATTGGATGTGCTACATTTGACGGTTGTCACATTTGAATGTGCGAGTTACTCGTTACTCTGTGCCCTAATTTGCTCGTTCAGTTCTATCTCAAGAAATTTCATGTATTGTTTATTTGTAAATAATAAGTACATATGATACACTTTTCTAACCTATATTTATGATATTACCTTAGAGAAAAAAAGCTTAAAATCTGGCGAACAATCTCAAAATACGCCAGAAGTCGATGAAAGCAGTGCTAGCGAATACGAAGAGATCATTGAGGAGATAACCGTTAGCGATTATAGTGACGCCGAAGCTGATTTAGGCGAAGACGTAGGAGAAGAAGAAGAAAAATTCAACTCTGTTGTGAAAAAACCAGCAGAGAGCAAAGCAAAAGAATCGCCAACATCAACAAAACCTGAAGCTAAATCGAACGAAATTATTCAAACTGTTCAGGCAAACGAAAACGCAACAAGGAAAGCTTCAAACTCAGCTGTAGAGTGTGAAGTGAAAGATAAATCGAGTATCGATAAAATTGATGCTAAAACGGCCAATGACAAGGGTGAGTCCCTAGTGCCGATATTGCAAAGCATATTACAAAAGAGTTTGCCAAAAGTAGTCGCGAAGTCATTGTTTAAAACAGAGCAAATACCAAATACGAAAGTTGAACGAGTAACGGAAACTAGCATACAAACAAATAAGGGCTGTAATAGTACTAGTAATAACAATAGTAGTAGTGATTTGTGTACTGTTAATAATAGCAACAACCAAAAGAAGAGCTCATCAAGTCCTACAGAACACACTAACAATACAACCAACACAAAGACTGACTCAAATACACAAAGAAAAACAAGTCAAGAGCATCAAGAACGTAAGAGCTTAATTCAGTCATTAGACTCTACTCCCGACATATCACAGGACTTTCAAGTCACTGAAATGACAAAGAACAGTAGTAATCGTCCCACAGTCAGCGCTTCTAAACAGAAGCCATTAAATAGATTAAGCGTCCCCCAAAAAGAAGACTCAGGTACTGAGAGTGGTGAAGACTTGCGCCTTATAGCGGCCGGGTTACGTGATAGTTTACATTTACAAAGTGATACAAATTTAATTGAGGAGGTTACAGCTGCGCTCACACGCCTCGAGCAATCGCTAAAGGAGGGTAACAAAGATATACCAGTTGACGGTAGCAAACGTGAAGCTTTACTTGCTTTAGTTGCACGCTTACAAACTGGTCTCACATCACCCGAAGCTGCTTTGAATCTAACAAATATGGCGGGGAATTCCGGACAATACGATGATACCTCATCACCAGAAGCTGAAGCGCAACGTGCCAATCGTTCACGTTTTGCTCGTCGACGTAATCGGAATAGTCGGCATACAGTCGGCGTGAGCCGTGAGGAATTGGAAGATGCACGACGTTACATGGAAGATATGATAATGTTGGAGAATATATCGAACTGCACAACACCAGACAGTGGTACACTTACACAAGCGCCGTTTTTCCCAATCGAGAAGAATCCGTCAACAGGTGCATTACTGCCAACTAATTCAGCTTCATCAACACTTTATCGTCCGAATCAGTTTATGCCTACGCAGCTGAAAAATTCTACAACAAATTTGCGACCACCCGAAAAAGAGTATGTAAAGCTGCGTGAAAAGGATGGTGAACAGAACAGTAAACGGCCATTATCGGGTAATTTTACTGTTACATTTGAATCGAGCGGTCACACACAAGCGAAAGCGCACATAAACCATCATGAGGTGCCAGCAACAGAGTTGCATTCGCATGGCACAATTTCGCCTGATGCTGGGTTTAAATCAAATCGTTTTACAAATAAAAAACAACTCATGAAACGCGCAAACACAATCGATATACCAAAAACTAAAAAATATAATCCGGACTTTGACTCAGATTCAGAACCGGAGGACAAGGCGCCGCAACTGGGCTTAAAGCGCACATTGCAGGTAAATGTGAAGCAGAAAGTGCGTAATGTTATACCGCCATTTGTGCCAAAGACTGAAAACGATCATAAATTTCTAGCTTTTATTAATAAACAAAACGATAAACCCGGACTCGGCTGGGTAGGGGCGCGTTCAGTATCGAATTGGACGAATAAATTTGGAAATTTGAAGCACGCATTCGAAGTGGGTGCTGCTGCGCAAACAACAACGGGCAAACCGCCTCAAGCGCCCGCACACGTGCCACATAATGCGGCAAAGAATTATTGGCAGAAGCAAGTGGCGACACAGGACTGCCACGAGCAGCAACAACAACAACAGCAGCAGCAATATATACAGTACCAACCACAGCAACAACAACTGCAGCGCAGCCAACAGGAAGCGCACGAACGTCAACGTCGTTTGGAGAGAGAGCGTTTCGAACGTGAACGCATTGAGCGTGATCGTCTTGATCGCCAGCGCTTAGAGCGTGAACGACACGAACGTGATCGTATCGAGCAAGAATACTATGACCGTGAAATTGTGGAGCGTGAGCGTTTAGCTGCTGCACGACATGCTGTTATGCCGAGTATGACTTCAGTGCCCAAACCAGCACCGGTTAATAAATTCCAACACGCTCCACAATCCGTATTTCGGCCTATCGACAGTAATGATTCGCATCGTCATGACGTTTTCAAACCTATACCACAATTGCCACAAAACCTGAATACCTGGCAAACACCCTCGGAATCCATCACGCATAAACCGCACCCAGCACTAACACAAACAGAGCCTGCATCACCACAATTCTTGAGCGCAAAGCAATCAGCGCAGAGCACACAGCATGCCCGTTCACCATCATCTAACGCGTCATCACCTATTGGCTTGCCATGGGTCGCAAAGCCCGCTGTGGATAATAGCGATTTTAAAAAGAAGGCGTGCAACTTTGAAGAACGTTCACAAAACGATAATCGCACAAATTCATATTTACAGCGTCATCATTCATTGCGCTCGCCAAAAATGGATCCGAGGGATCAAACGGATGAGTACAAGAAACGTCCGTCATTGCCGAGTACTTCTGACCCCTATATGGCTGCGCATAGTTTATATGTACCACACCAGCAGCAATCACAAGTTTACGTCTCACCAAATAACTTATACGCGCAACCACAATCGCCGCCGCCTCCTACAAATATATCCTTTACCTATGCCGATGTACCACGAACGAGCAACTACAAAAGTTATCCTTGCCTACCATCAGCTGTTGAGACATCCATCAATGCAAAGTATGCGCGACAACGTGAGAGTTCGCTCACAAACCCGAATGCTATACCGTTAGTACTTACGAGCTCTAATCCCACCTATGAGCCTCCTGTTGAGAGACGTCTTTACAACAATGGGGCATCGCAATCGTACAAACAATTCGAATATGTCAACCCTAGGGATAGCGCGCCAGCAAGTCCGAGTATGTTTACAAATGCACAGACCGATTACACCGATGATGATTTGGACTCGGATAATTTAATGGAATATCGCGCCGAGACGCGTGTAATGGGTAAGCCAAAAAGTCAAACTGCAGTTACGGTGCGTGATCGGCGTTCAGCGCATGCCAGTGACGATGAAGTGTTCGGCAAGAACTCGCGCAGTGCGCAAACTCTATTCCATACAATGAAGAATATTGGCAGAAATGGTAATGGTGCACTGAAAGTGAAAAGAGAACCTGCGAGAAAAGTAGAGTCGCCAAAAGGCTGTCTATCGCCTGATGGGCGTGCGTATCAGGCACCCATAGTCGAGCCTTTGTTTCCAAAGCTGACCAAATTTGAGCCAAAACGCACACCCGAGTATGTTGAAGATCCCAATTTAAGTAAAGTAACAAGCAAACCACAAAAAGTGCGCGCTAAAACGCCACCAATACCAAGTCAACAGCAGGATCATAGCCTGCAATTGGCGCGCGCCGAAGAACAATATCGTAGGGAGAAAGAGCAACAGAAACATGTGGAAAAGACAAGAGCAAACTATGGTAATATTAGTAAGGCAACAATATTGCAACAACAAGAAAAAGCACAGCAACAACAGCCAAATTCACCTATATCTAGGGTTTCCAATGAAACTTCAGCAACTGCTACCACTCCTTATGTGAGTGAAACCCAAGCTGCTTATGTCGTCACTTATCCCAAGGAGGAAATGCATCCGGCTGACTATGCCAGACAGCTGCCAACTGCGTTACCTCTACAACGAAGTTACAATACTTCGGAAAATTCATCTGCGAGCTCGTCAACTTCACACAATTTACCATCGCCTGGCGCTAATTGGACAGCTAATCCCATACACACCGTAGACGAAATACTGCCACAGCGCAAGCAGTCGTTAAAGCATGTGGATACAAACAATTCGTTGCCGCAACCCACGTATCAATCACAGTCATATGCAGCGTCAACACAAAAACAAAACGTTAAAGATGTGCCGCAACAAAAGCCGAAAGCGGCAACGAAAAAAACTTCAACAAACTCGCAATACGTAACGCTAACCTCAACTTATCAGCAGCAATACGCTGAACTACAAGGAGAGAAACCGCTGCCTCCACCACGTCAAGCGGGAAAAGTTGAGCAGCCTGTGCCACAGCCACGCTACACAGATGATAAACCTCAGCCTCAACCACGTCACATGGAGAAAATATTGCCTCAGCCACAACCACGTACAACAGCACCTCTAACACAAGCAGCGGAAAAACATGCGACAACACAAAGTCTATCTCAAATCAAAGCAACACCAAAGCTGGCAACACGCAGCCAAAAGTTCACAACTTCAACGCAAAGCCAATCGTTTGATCAGCATTATCAGTCACAGCCAAAAATTCTCTCCCGCCAACGTACGCTGGCCGCTGCGTCTTTAACGCACACACAAGCACAAAATCGTGTACTCTCGCAACAATCTTTAAATGCGAGTAAACAGCGACAATTCGAGCAACGGGAAGAAGAAACAGATCAGTTAAGTGAAACTCGGCGTAAGAGTCATGGTAACGTTTTCGATGTGCAAAAAGAGCAGAGGAAAACTGCGGCCTACATAACTGAATCAACAAAGACTGTTATCAAACAGGAATATAAATCATCAGCGCCATCAGATACACCAGACATCGTTAAGTCATCATTGCCCAAAGATGATATGCCAATATTGAAAAAGTTTGGTCCACCACAGCGTCATCATTACGTTCCCAATTCATATCAAAGTCCCGCAGCGGCCAATGCGCAAAAACAAAAATACGAATCAAGCACAACGAAAGTGAACGTAAAGAGTGCACAACATGAAATCGTGCAGCATTCAACCCTAACTAAGAAACCCTCAATTGTAGAAACACCAGCCACACCACAACCCGATGAAGATCTCATACCGCGCAACATAGTTTTCAGAAATATAAGCGCTTTTACCTCCTTATCTCGGCGACATGAGCAGCAAAATAGTCATCATGAGGCACGACCACGCGTGAATCGTTTAAGTAAAAGCGATTCTTGGAATCAAATTGTACAAATACAAAATCAAGCAAATGCACAACTTCCATCAACGTCACCCAAATTTGGCAGCGGCAGCAGTAGTGGCGGCGAGTTACGTCGCACGAAGTCGGGTCATACGTTGAGTGTACGCATGTATGAGGCTGGCATTGATAAGTCTGAGATTGGCGAGAAACAGCGTACGGTTGCCGCATATTTTTCGGGTAAGAAATCACCAAACCAAATGGTTGATGAGACAGTAGAGATGAGAACAGCTACAAAAACAAAGACAACAGAGACATCATCAACAGCCATAAAGAAATCGTCTATTAATCGGCATAAAACTAATGAAAAAGTTTCAGCGAGTCGCAAGTCGCTTACCTCAACTACAACAACAGCAAACACAATGAGTAACATTGCAGTCAAGGGTGGGTTAACACGTAGCGCTACAATGCCGCAAATAGCGAGTTTAAATTTATTAGACGAGAGCAATGTTGAAGATGCCTTCGAACAATTGATGATGGGCTCGTAGAACAATATAACTCGGTTAATAACTGCGCTGAGCCAAAAGTTCATACGTGCCAACCATTCCAGGATTGCTAAATTTCTGAAAAAAAAAAGATAGAAGGCAGAGTGCATCAGCCTCTTGTCGAACGTTGCTAATCGTCAGCAACATGAATCATAATGGTCATTTTTTCAGTTCAGCTAACCTAATTCGTCCCAGTCACTCTCAAACGCTCACGTTCGCTCTCACTCTCCCTATCTTCCCCCAATGGAATTCCTGCTCAACCATGTTTTATACAAATTTTTGGGACTGATATTTTACTGACCTAACGGATATCTATGGAAGTTGAGGGACTACGTTGATGTTTTATTATTGCAATTTTTTTTTTTTACTGTTTTACAAACAAATGCTCTAACAACATCAAGTCAAGCGTACAAAAACACATGCAAATCACAATCACAATGCAAACTCCTCATATTAATATGTATATGATTCAAACGTTGGCTCGTAAAAAAAACAAACAGGGAGGTTTTTTTATAAATTAAATTTTTAAACCATTTTTGCGTGAAATCTGCGTAAATCAAAATAAGCCAACGACTGTTATCGATATCTACACATCTACCTGCACTATTGACATCTACAATTCTCATCGATATCTACAAGCAGCTATGCAGCACGATTTGAAGAAAATTTCTGGTTGGGGATCTGATCAGGCCTACACACAATTTTAACTGTCTTCTCTATCGCTCTCTATACAGTGTGAGTTCATCTGCCTTATTGATGTTTCAACCTTGCTTCTCTCGTACTCTACCATACTACAAGTCCATTGCTTTACCAATGATTTTGTTGAAAAGACTAACCGTACTGGACCAATGGTCGGCATTCTCACGCATGCAAATAATACATTTTATGAATGTGTGTGTCAGACCTACATGACCTACACAACTAAAAATGATATTAGTATCAAACCAACTACGAGCAAACGTATTGATTTAATATTATCTCCTCACAATTGAATAACAGTCATGCTCGCCGTAGTTGGTTTGCTATCAATATCCGTTTCAAATTTGGTGCATTGTGTGAGTTGTGATATATTAATACGAGCCGTACCCGTGCGCTTCTTGCGTAACCAATCTAAAAGTCTCTTATCAAATATCAACATAAATCAGCTGTTCTATCAATCAATTAAAACTTACAGCTTGCGCTGCCATCTGGCGTATGAGAGCAACTGCCGGTAATGCAGTGCAAATATTCACAATAGTGCCATACTACATATAGATTTCTTTGTGTGCTCACAATCGTTTATTTTTAGCAAATTATTTTAATAAAATATAGCTAAACAAAAGCACTATGACCAAAATTGCCCAAACATCGCTAATAGCCCGAATCTCCATCTTTACAACCAAAACTTTATTTATAGATTTGGTTTCCAAATAAGAGCGAAAAAGGGACCCATACATAAAAACAGCAGTTAGAAATAATATATATGATTCTCACAGTCAGCTCTATGAGCAATGTCGAGCCGAGACCTACCTAGATTACGACACTATGTTACAGAAAGCTACTTTTTTTTTGTAATTATTTATATTATTAATTATAAGTCATATAATACATGGGTTCATACCTGTATATGCAGATTCTATGACATTACCACTGGTAGTTTTTATATTTTGGGGTTTGAAATTTAAAAAAGAGAACTGGTCCTGCAAATGGGTGTATATGTTTGGGCAACCATATCGTTCTATAAATATATGATTTCTATAGCGTAGCCCAGGTTGTAGTTCCAAAAATCCGCACATGATAATCACTTTCCTTCGAAAAACAGATCTTCCGATAAGATCACACTCTTTGATTGATGATGAACGTGACAAATTCTTCAAGAGCGATTATTTGAGGGCGTGTTTGAGCCACGGCAGCACGCCTGGCATTGCCGTATTAACCATCGTCGCAAGGCATGGAGTCAATCGTATATGCCATGGGTGCTAAACTAAGCCTCCAAGTAACGGCACTCACTGCAGTGAAAAGAATTTTGTACATACGCACAACCGACTTCAAATTGCTGTTGTGAAAGGTGACATCTACCGTTATTGTTTTTGTGTATACTGCTTTGCCGGCACGTTGATTCGAAAATTGTTGTTAAGATAATAAGATAATGCAAAGATGGGGATAACGTCTTGCGGGAATCTTACCTGACTGAGCCAAGATATGGACAAATATGTCTATTTTCCAATAGAAACCGAAAGCGGATCGAAATTGGAACCGAACCGAAGCTGGTCCGAAACTGGAAACAACAACAAAATGGAGGCCGTGATCGAAATCGTAACAAAAGCAAGTTCAAAACCGAGACCGAGCCCCATAACTGCAACCGCAACCGGACCGAAGTAGGAATCGAAACCGAATTCGGACCTAAACCGAAACCCGGACTAATGCCGAGCCGGAACAAAATTCGTAAGCGGATTTTGAACAAAACCCGGAATCCGTACCGAAACCGAACAGAATTTCCAAACCTGCAAACAAATCGAAAGTGAAACCGAAACGGGAAACTGGGGCTGAGTACGAAACTGAACTGTAATCGAATGCATTAACTATACCGGAATTGATAACTCGAAACCAAAGTGTTAATTAGAACCGATTTCTCACTAGAACATGAAATCAAAATCTCAATCAAAACCAAAGACCTCATTTCACGGGGCAAGAAAGGTGACTAAACGCTTGACTTTTCATTATATTTCCACCCGTCAGTTGTCGTGAGAAAACGATAACTGACACACTTTCTTCCGGTGTAGTCAGTATACGAATTGACTCTTTTCACCAAGTCGCTTGATTACGAAATCGTTTAGATATGCCAAATTTATTTTTTGTAAACTTTAATAATGCAAAAGTTTATATTACTCTTAATATTACATTGATGAGATGAAAACAAAATCGAGTAGTTATGCATCTAATCTTTCAAAAACTGAGAAAAGTGTGGCGATCTAGCACACTTAGCCGCAGCACTAAACTTAAAATATTCAACAGCAACGTGAAGTCGGTGCTACTATACGGCGCTGAAACGTGGAAAGTGACGGAACTCATCAGCAGTAAACTACAGGTGTTCGTAAACAAATGCTTGACCACAATGTGCCTTATATTCTGGCCCAACAATATTTCATATGAAGATCTCTTAAGACTGACGAACATTGAGCTGATTCAAACAACCATAAAGAGAAGAAAATTACAATGGATCGGCCATATACTAAGAAAAAGCGAATCATGTATAGCAAAAAGTGCGCTTGACTGGAACCCACAAGGAACCCGGCGGAGGGGACGACCCCGGACGACATGGATTAGAACTGTTCACGCCGAATGTCGGTCGGAAGGATCGTGGAGAGAGGTCAAGAGACTAGCCCATAACAGAACTCGGTGGAGAGAACTCGTTTTTGCCATATGCTCCTAAAGGAGCGATATCTGTTTTTGTAATTTACTTAACAGAAATGTCAAAGATAGGTATCAAGGAAATAAAAAAAAAAATGCGTCTAATCTAGAAAATAACGCAATTTCTCGGGGATATAAAGATTATTAAGAAATTTTTGTAACATAGTGTCGAATATCCACGTGATAGCACTACGTCTTTGTGAATTATGAAGTCCCTTAAACGTCATAATTACGTACCCAGCTCGTCGCACTACACCGCCAACCTCCTAGTTCAGTAAAAAATCAACCCAGCTCAGCTCGAAAATAAAAATTTGTGGGCATTCACCAGTTCGCCTGCTTGCTAACTACTCGTTCAAAGAACACCTCGTTAATTTAATTCGTTTGTTTTTCCGCTCGTTCGATCGTTGGTTTTTACGTCTTTCGTTTGAATATGGTTTGAGCGAAATTTAACAACAATAACTTTTGACTACAAAAGAGTATTTGTTAATCTTTGCGTTATTACAATACTAATATTATTAAATGTTTATTGTTTTTGTTTTTTTTTCTTTAAATTAATTTATGTAATAATATTTCAACCATGTTGTCCCTCCTTCTGTATATACCCGCACACTCATTAAACATATACATACATACATACATTCACCTGTACATAAGACCTTTCACTTTTACTGTACGTTCGAGATAGTTTTTGTGCGTACTCGTTTTAACTGTTATAGATTTTTTGTAACGAGTATGCAATTTATAAAAAAATTTTTATTTTATACAATTGCTATAATCGGCGAACTTTTTTGGATGCATGCATTTATAAACTATTTCCGTTACATACGCTTCAGCGGTATTCGCTACTCGCTGTATAATTTTTGAAATTCTGTTTTTAATCATCCTCGTACATACACATTTGTAAATATTGTATTCCCAACTATTCGCTTTTTTTTATTGCATGCGACTTTTCTTTCTGCTAAGTATTTTTGTTTCATGCGTTTTTTTTTTTTGGTGTAGCAACTCGAATCGATTTCGACGTGAACTCGCTCTCTGTAACCGTGTTTTTTACGCGTATATGCGTTTGAGCTTAAATTTTGTATAATACAATTGGCGCACGACTATCCGAGTTATCTCTTAATAACAAAGCCCCACAAAAAAATAAAGTGGGATGTTCAACGGAGGAGACAGGTCAATTCTTATGGATTTTTGGTCGCTGAACACGAATCCGTTTTCAGAATTCAAAAGTTAGGTCTTGTTTTTTTTTTTCTAACCTCAAAAAACTCCCTTTTTCGAGTTTTTGAGACATAGGAACAATTCACGAGTTCAATCTCGTAACTTAATACAATAATGACCTGACAATGACAATGATACCCAATGCGCGCGGTACTAATAATTAGTTAATTTTTTAGTTAATACTATAAACAAATAATATCTCGCTCCAGAAGATGCTAGGGTGACTAGCGAAACGTCGAGCTGCGACAGTGAAGTAAAATTGTTTGTTGTACTTAACTCCAATAAATGACCTAGGATATTGATCACTCAACCCTCAACATATATCAAAACGTTATTTGTGACTCAAACTAACTAATCCTAACCTACGTTAGGTTAGGTTAGGTTGAAGTGGCTGCCTCCGCTGTCCAAGCGGAGACTCACGTAATCCATTGTGGCTCGTTGTGCTACCACGCGGGGGCCCCTATTTCCTATTTCCCTACTTCCGAAGAATGTTTAAACCCCAGTGAGGCTAAACCAGCGCGTGATGAAACGCACGATGTCGTTTGTGTTTGCAGATTCAAGCTCCGCAAGACACCCAAAGCAGTGTCTGTGGAGGCATCGGTACCTGGTTTTTGACAGTGCGGGGCAGTGGCACAGATAGTGCTCTACGCTTTCTGTCTCCTCCTCGACCCTACAGCTGCGGCAGGAGTCATTTGTCTGTAGGTCCATATAGGCACCATGAGTGCTCATGAGATAGTGGCCTGTAAGAAGGCCCACTAGTGGACTTATAGAGATACGGTTTAATAGTATCACCGATTGCGATCTTTTTTCATCCAGCTTAGGCCAGATTTGCATGGATATTCTACATGTAGGTTCCATGGCCCATCTGGCGTTTGCTTGATCCGCGAATAGAGATCGTAGACAGTGTTTAGGGGAGGGATGGCCCAACCAGCAGAGGTTATTGTTGGCAGGTTGGTGCCTTTCCTAGCTAGCTCATCCGCAGCGCAGTTTCCTGAGATGTCACAGTGGCCAGGAACCCATATTATGCTCACGTTGCAATTATCAGCTAGTTTTTTGAGGGTTTCTCCTAACCTAAAAACGGTAAAATTCGATCAAAAATACCGTGGAATTTTGTTCTTAAATGGTGCGGGCTTAAAACTTGGTCAGAAAAATCCAAGAAAAAAATAGTTAACTTTTGAATTCTGACAACGGATTCGTGTTCAGCTACCAAAAATCCATAAGAATTTACCTGTTTCCACCGTCAAAACACACGGTCAACATCGCTGCTGTACTTCATAGTGATAGATCGGCGAATTAGAATCACTAAACAAGTGCAAACCATTATTAGATTAGTGATATATAATATTCGATTATAAAAAGCTCTACTTTAAAGAAAGTGGTGTAGGACTCTTGATAACAAACAACTTATTTTAAGGTACAAATAGGTTTAAATATAAAATTTAAAAACCTTTTTAAACTACTAAAAAAAAAAAATTTATAAAAGTCGCTGCCTCCCATTCCTACCTGTGTTTTTTTGTTAAATGCCTAATGCACCATAATTGTTGTCCTCGCAGCAGCCGTGTGTCCGTGGACTAAAAACCAAACTTTCTGCAACTGTGGCGCCGCTTGCCCGCCTAATTTCAGGTTGGCGTTCCGTACTTATCGTTTTTAAAGGCATTTTGTTGTTCCTGCGTCCAGGTCCCGCTTTTATGCTTTCAGTATGGTTTCTCGGAAGTTACTGCTTTGCTGCCACTCTTCAGTATTTTTGCTGTAACATTATTGACAGTGATTTGGCCGACACTTTCCTCAAGTATTTGTCGATTCTGGGTCCATCGCGAGCATTTAAAGAATGTGTGTTCAGCATCGTCTTCGTCAGCAACGCCGTAAACGCATTTAAGATATTGCGGTTTTTTTTATCCTGTGCAAATATTTTGTGAAGTACTTGTCCCCAGAGAGCATTTTGGTAACAAAGTAATTTACCTCGCCAAAGCTTCTGGTGCTCCATACTTCAAAATATGTTATTAGTTTGGCCGTCCGTCTGCCTCGTTGTTCATTTTCTCACCGTTCTTGCCACAACCTTAAAGTTTCTTCCCCGCTTTTATACTATAGATTTGCATGCGCTCTTGATCCGTCTGCTTTTTTGTTTACTATAATCTCCCTTTTTCCAGCTCTAAGCGGTCGTTGGGGATTAAAACGCTATTTACTTGTACAGTGCGATAGGCTGAGGCTGCTCTCAAGGCTGCTGTTCGCTGTACAACTGTTAGAAGCTTACAACGATTCTTCTTACGAAATGTGTTTGCCCACAGCTAGGAATCATACAGTGACGTGGATAGGGTGATGTCCATCAGCAGTTTTTTTTCGCTTTCTGTTGGTCCTCCGATGTTTTCCATCAGCCTGCTTAGCAACGATGCCTGTTTAGATGTCTTCTCAGTCGCATGTTGAATATGCGTTCAATATGTTAGTCGGGAGTCTAACCTTACTCCTAAATATTTGACTACCTTGTTTGATATTATTTTTCCTGAGAAGGTTTCAAAGATAGCTTCACTGCAGCAATGTCTTCTGCGTATTCAAATAAGGACGAATCATCAGGCATTTCAAGATTGAAAATTTTATCGTAACTGGCGTTTCATAAGTCCCAGAAACATAAGGCTGCGATCACTAAGGTGGTTGCTGATGACGCGCTGTTGGTAGCATGGTGTGAGAAATCGCTGCCCTTAGGCGGCCAGCATGTCTGCCGTCCTCCCGCTGTTGAAAGCGTTTCTTACGTCTAAGGCTGCAAGGGAACCACTAGCTTGGTTTTAGCACTATCTCGCTATGCTATTTCTATGCTTATAATCTTCAAGTGCGCCTAAAGGGCATTTTCCGGGTCTGAACCCATGCAGCCTCATCCTGCTTGTTCAACGGCGTCTGCGATACGTGGTTTCAGGAGCCTTTCAAAAAGTTTTCCGGCAGTGTCGAGCATGCATAGCAGTAGGTATGTTGATGGCGAGTTCGGAATATCGGCCGTTATGCATGCTACCTGTTTGGCCGACTTGTGTTGATATCCAATAAATTTGAAACCATATTCAAAAAATTACAATAAAACTAATAAAATTGTCGCATGTTAAAATAAATAAAATGTTGATAAAATAAATAAATTATATATATGACTAACAAATTGTTTATAGAAAAAAAAATTACTTAAAGGTGTATAAAACATTATAAAAGTTTTTTTTGGAGAATCATCTAAACTCCTGCTCAAAGTATATCTGCTACATTAATTTTAATCATAGATATATGTATATTTGTACATATGCCCAAACATAAATATATATATGACTAACAATAATTTTGTCCTATTTATTAAAACTAAAAAACATAAATTAATAGATAAGTATTTTTTTTTTTACTAATGCATGGCTTCATATTTTATTCTCTTTTTTGATATATTTTTGTCTCATCCAATTGCTTCCAACCAACGCAAAACTAAAAAAACTGAAAATGTTTGCAAAAAAAACAAACGATAAATACACACAAACATTTAATGCGTAAAATACCCACCTATACAGAGCAAGAAGCAACATCGACCACTGAGAAGACGGAGACGCAGGAAAAGGATGGCGCTGTTGTAACAACTACAACTAAAGGTAATTTTTTTTTTTTATTATTAATACAAAACATATGTTTTAAAATGTTTATTTCATTTCTTTTGTGTGTACTTTTTCCACCTTTAAAGTTACAACGCGTACCGTTTCTGGTTCTGGCAGTTCTGCAACAAAGTCAGTTTCACCGTTTGCGAAATTCCGCCAGTTAGATAAACAAAGCTCACAACAATCGCCAAAGTAAGAAAATTCTTGATCTATTTATTTTTAAAAATAATTATTTTATATAGCTTGTGCATATTACTCGGCTTATATTCAGTACCCTCTATCAACAACACCCAAACTATTCAGAAGAGCAAAAAAAAAAAAAAAAAACAAGAGTGTAACCGAACATTACATACTCAGTTGAGAGATATGGTGACAACATAAGGGAAAACCATGTAGGAAAATGAACCGAGGGTAACCCTGGAATGTGTTTGTATGACATGTGTATCGAATGAAAGGCATTAAAGATTATTTTATGACGGAGTTGGCCATAAATCTATAGGTGGACGCCATTTAGGGATATCGCCATAAAGGTTGATCAGGGTTGACTCTAGAATTTGTTTATACGATATGGGTATCAAATGAAACGTGTTAATGAGTATTTTAAAAGGGAGTGATCCTTAGTTCCATAGGTGGACGCCGTTTCGAGATATCGCCATAAAGGTGAGGGGTGACCCTAGAATTTGTTTGTAAGATATGGGTATCAAATGAAAGGTGTTAATGAGTATTTTAAAAAGGAGTAGGCCTTAGTTCTATAGGTGGACGCCTTTTCGAGATATCGCCATAAAGGTGGGCCAGGGGTCACTCTAGAATGCGTTTGTATGATATGGGTATCAAATGAAAGGTGTTAATGAGTATTTTAAAATGGCGTGGGACTTAGTTCTATAGGTGGGAGCCTTTACGAGATCACGCCATGAAGGTGGACCAGGGGTGACTCTAGACTTTGTTTGTATGATATGGGTATCAAATGAAAGGTGTTAATGAGTATTTTAAAATGGCGTGGGGCTTAGTTCTATAGGTGGACGCCTTTTCGAGATATCGCGATAAAGGTGGACCAGGGGTGACTCTAGAATGTGTTTGTACGATATGGGTATCAAACGAAAGGTGTAAATGAGTATTTTAAAAGGGAGTGGGCCTTAGTTCTATAGGTGGACGCCTTTTCGAGATATCGCCATAATAGTGGACCAGGGGTGACTCTAGACTTTGTTTGTACGATATGGGTATCAAATTAAAGGTATTAATGAGGGTTTTAAAAGAGAGTGGTGGTAGTTGTATATGTGCAGGCGTTTTCCAGATATCGACCAAAATGTGGACCAGGGTGACCCAGAACATCATCTGTTGGATACCGCTAATTTATTTATATATGTAATACCACGAACAGTATTACTGCCAAGATTCCAAGGGCTTTTGATTTCGCCCTGCAGAACTTTTTCATCTTCTTCTACTTAATATGGTAGGTGTCACACCCTTTTACAAAGTTTTTTTCTAAAGTTATATTTTGCGTCGATAAACTAATCCAATTACCATGTTTCATCCCTTTTTTCGTATTTGGTATAGAATTATGGCATTTTTTTCATTTTTCCAATTTTTCGATATCGAAAAAGTGGGCGTGGTCATAGTCGGATTTCGGCCATTTTTTATACCAATACAAAGTGAGTTTGGATAAGTTCGTGAACTGAGTTTAGTAAATATATATCGATTTTTGCTCAAGTTATCATGTTAACGGCCGAGCGGAAGTACATACGGTCGACTGTGTATAAAAACTGGGCGTGGCTTCAACCGATTCCGCCCTTTTTCACAGAAAACAGTTATCGTCCTAGAATCTGAGCCCCTACCAAATTTCACAAGGATTGCTAAATTTTTGTTAGACTTATGGCATTAAAAGTATCCTAGACAAATTAAATGAAAAAGGGCGGAGCCACGCCCATTTTGAAATTTTCTTTTATTTTTGTATTTTGTTGCACCATATCATTACTGGAGTTGAATGTTGACATAATTTACTTATATGCTGTAAAGATATTAAATTTTTTGTTAAAATTTTACTTATCGAAAAATTTTCGATATCGAAATAGTGAGCGTGGTTATAGTCCGATATAATTCATTTTAAATAGCGATCTGAGATGGGTACTCAGGAACCTAAATACCAAATTTCATCAAGTTTCCTCAAAATTTACTCAAGTTATCGTGTCAACGGACGGACGGACGGACCGACGGACATTAATTTTCTTTTCGATCCTGATGATTTCGATATATGGAAGTCTATATCTATCTCGATTCCTTTATACCTGTACAACCAACCGTTATGCAATCAAAGTTAATATACTCTGTGAGCTCTGCTCAACTGAGTATAAAAAAAAGGTTTTGTAAAGTGCTAGGAATATGAAGTACCGCTAAAAAAAATTATTTTAATAATTGTTTTCCTAAAATATAGCTAAACCACCAAAATTGCCCAAAGCTCGCTAATAGCCCGTATCTCCATCTTTACAACCAAAACTTTATTTATAGATTTGGATTCCAAATAAGAGCGAAAAAGGGACCCGTACATAAAAACAGCAATAGAATTAATAAATATTGTAACGAATTTGCTGCAAATCCTCTTATTTGCAATCCTCTGCTAAGTTCGAATCACTAAACTGTTGAATAAATAACTCCAATTTGTAATAATGCAAAATGGCCTTTATTAAAGTACTTCACAATAACAAACTGTGCAACGAATAGCTTGCTTAATAACCACACTGATTGGTAGCTCAATGAAACTCTACTATTCAAAATAACACTGCTATTGCTCGCTAGATATCGTCTTAATCAAACTGCTTGACAACTCAAATCAAACTGAATTACTTTTTACTTGCCTGCCCCGCTTTTATAGTTTACGCTGCATACTTCTAGGCTCTTTGATTTCCAGAAGTTACTAGTTAGTTTCGGCTACAAAATCGCCAGCCACAACTACGTGCACAAATTATTGCTCTCTCTTGTGACAACTCAGATAAGATATATGCATGTGTTTGTGCATTGCCGCTCCGCTGCTCGTATACGTACATATGTGTAGACGCAATTATTTATTCGTTTATGTAGATACATAATGATTGAATTATTGATGTGAATGTTTGTAGTTTACAGTCTCTCGCGCATACATAGGCGTATAAGTAAATGCATCTGTGTGTGACATCTTTCGGCTGCCTTATATATGTGTATACATGATTTGATTATTGACGTAAATACTGCTTATCGTGGCCTTGGCATCGCCTTAGTGATGGTATAACTTAGTGATGTTAATATCCGTGACAATATGATGATATTATTTATAGAGCGGGGAAAAGGGTTAATACCCAAATGGTATATACCCGATAAACTGGTTATATAGATGGATAAAAATGGGAAAATTCCCAAATATTTTCCCAAAGAAGAGTAAATATTATCTTTTGGAAAATAGGGGAACAAACACACATTGTATTTAATTTTTTATTATTATGAAAAACTGTCGTAATAAAATATTAATATTTGCTCCAAACATGTTTTGATACATATCAATATTTAATAAATTTTAGTCTTCTGATTCCTACATTTCCCACTTATTTTGGTCTCTTTTCGGATTCTTTAATTATGAGCGCCATGAGCATGTTTGAGGGGTACCTTTCCTCGTGTTCCATTGATACATGAACCAGATACGGATAGAGATTTAACATGCAAATGCAACAACAATGGATCACATTGTTGTTGCATTTGCATGTTAAATCTCTATCCGTATCTGGTTCATATTCCATTGGAACAACAGGTTTTTTGCGTAAATATGTGTACTAGGGTGGGTCGATATGTATGGACGAAAGTTAACCGATATCGCGCCATAGATTTTTCGATAGGATTTGGGCTCAGGAAAAAAAGTTCCACTACGCATTCATTTTTTTTTACTTTTTTTTGACTTTGATTGTTAAGGTTTTTTTCATGACCTACTAAAAAAATATGTGTATATAAAAATATTTTTTTTTTTCAAAAAACTTGTATCGCCAACGTTTTTAACGGGCATTTTTGGGTCGGACAGGGTATACATGAAAATTTTACAATGAAATGAAATTTTTTAGTAGGTCATGAAAAAAACCTCAAAAATCAGTCGAAAAAAGTAAAAAAAATGAAATTTCGCAAGCTGGAAAATTATTTTTTTGGGTATGCGTAGTGGAACTTTTTTTCCTGAGCCCAAATCCTATCGAAAAATCGATGGCTCTATATCGGTTAATAAATCGACCCAGTCTAATGTGTACCCTTTAAACATTCTCGAAGCGTTCACAATTCTGGAGTTCAATGTGGTTCCGAAATATGTATGTTAAAAATATAAGCCTCAGCAAGTTTATCACCTAAGAGTATTTTATGACTCCAATTAAAATATTAAAATTAGTAAACTAAGCAGCCCCAGAAATTCAGAAATTTTTCTGCGACAAATTATTTTTAAATAAAAATTTAATTCAATTAATACCAATTTCATTTCTATCTTATACTCATGGGAATTTTATTATGACCATTTTCTCCTTTATGTTTTCCGCTTCGCATATGGGTCAAACATTTTTCCTAAAAGCCTTGAAATAGTGTTATTAAAGAACACAAAACTAGCAGTATACGAGGCCAATAAGGCTCAAAAATTATATTGGAAAGAGACCTGTATAGGATTCATATTAGAGGCAAAATTAGAGCTGCTATGAGCCAGCTAGGAGTCATATCGTATTCACTTCAGCTCTTAAATGAGTTCATAATGAGTGCAAACAATGAAAAATTTGGACTCCTTTCGGACTAATTGTTGACTACGAATGTTTGTTGGGTTGTTTGTTAAAATAAAAACGAAATTTTTTTAATTTCAAATGACGTATAAATTTAACTGCTGAATTGCAATTGCATATAATGGTAAATACGCGGTACAATCGCATCTCTAATCTTGAGGCTTTCGCAATAGATGGTAAGGTGCTAGAGCTCTATACCAAAGGCCAGTATGTCGGATTTCATGGCAGGTATCATTTAGAATTTTAATGGCGGAGGAATGGACAGACGGATATGGCCTAATAAAAACCTTTTTCGACAATGATAACGTTTATATATATACTGTAAACTCTCTGCTGGTGTGGGTAAGCTACGGTCAACCGTTAGTCAGGATCTACTATAAGAATGAGTAAAGGAAATTTTACAAAGACTACGAAATCGTTTACTTCCGTAAACCTACGAACATACGAAACTTCCAGAAATGCCATAATACTTGGTTTTCATTAGGTCAAAATGACTCCCATCAAAAACTGCCCTAAGCTGACGCGTTGGTCAGTTGTCGAAGTTTTCTACTACAAATCGTAAAAGTAATCCGTTCTGAATTTTAAATTTGGGAGCGCCAAAGCTCTGCTGTTATTGGAGAACAAACCATTAATATGTATGTAATTGTCTCATGAATTTCACATATGAAAGAAGAGTCAAAGATCAATTTCCCAGAAAAAAATCATTTTCGTTAAAAACGCTGATGGAGGTTATTGAATATAAGCCGAAGGAATAGTATAAAATTTCAAAAATATTTATTTACATTTGTTGAAAATATATGTACATATGTATGTATGTAATTTTCATAATGAAGATAATGGAATTCGTTTAACAAGTTATGGAACGATTTCTGTCAAATGAAGTGCATCAGACATGGAAAATTCGGTCCTCAGACACTCTGGAATTGAAAAATACTCCAGATTTTTTAAACAAATTGAGTTTGCAGTCGAGTTTTTGGCGTTCAACTAAAACTACACATATGAAAAATGATGGTTGAAAGTTAAAAAATCGACTCAAGAAAAAAACCTTAAAGAATTTTCCTTCATCAGATTTTTGAATTTCCCTTTTGATCACTTAAGTTTAAGAGAACATTAAGCATTGTGAATTCATACAAGTGACGCTTGTCTGAAAAATTATTCGCAATAGTAAACAGCCTGGATCACCTGTTAAATCGCTTTTCGATTACTTAAATCATTTGCTCAACAGAGTTTGCTCAACAATTTTTGCAAACGACTTATATATGGCATTTTTTTGCATATTTTAGAATGTTTGCTTAACTGGCTGCTTATATATATATATTCTCTATTAACAAGATTTTAATGGTGAATATTAATATGTAGTCAGTTTTTATATAGACAAATCTAAAAGAAAAGTTGATTTGAAACACAAATGGGAAAATCATGACAATTCAATTTATTTACCGCGAGCAACCAAACAATGTTTCGTGACAGCCATGCTCCCTGTCAACTTATTTGACAGGTAGGTATGACAATGGAGGAATATAAAGATTCTTCACTTGTAGGAATTCACAATGACATGAGCTTAATAAAAAGTTCAATTCTAGAGTAGAAATTAAATTTATAGCAAGTGTTCGGTGATGGTAAAACTAGCTTAAATTAAAAGTTTATTATAATTATTTGTCACAAGGTGTTGGCTCATAAATATGTAGTTTTTAAATTTAATATTTAAACACAAAGGGAGTCAGCATTCAAATCCACTAATACGAATATTCACTATAAGTATTATACTATAATATATATATATTTTTTTCAAATTCGGACAAAAATTGTACTGTAAACAGACACCACCGAATGTCATTGGGCTAGTTTCTCCAACTTTACTTAACCATCTTAATATTGATTTAGGTAAATTAAGCTACAACTTAAACTGAATATAAACCTTGTTGGAGGAACCGACCAATGGTCTCTTTCTTTTTAAAACAGACTACACTTTTTTTCAATAAACACAATATTATTTAGAGCTTTGAATTCTGAATAAAATTCCTATATTCTCAAAACTCCGCTAATCTTCTTTACAAATATAACATTTACCTTTTTGTAGTCTAGTCACTTGTGTAATTATATAATTGGCCCACTGTGTGCAACAAAAAGAATTGTATACCTAAACCAGTTTAATAATTGAAAAAAAAAAAAAACACAATAGTAGAACTAATTTTTGCAAAAAATAAATTTCAATTGCTACAATGTTGCTTTAAAACCAATAAACCCTTTGTTCAGATCACCGCCAACACCCACCACTCCCGGGGCCAAAGTCTCACCTGGTTCTGGTTCTGCACGTATATTCCAATTTACTGATCCGGCATTAAATGCACGCGCTGCCACTGCCAAGGAACAACTTCTGCAGTGGTGCCAATCGAAAACTCAGGAATATGAGGTATCTTTTTAATTACACAGAAACATCAAATTAAACCACTGTACCTAGCAAGCAAACAAAATTATAGCAGCAAAATGTTTCTCGCTATGCGCTCTTTTTAACTGTAAACTACGCTGAACCAAAAGACAACACACATACGCTTCCCAAGGCAGTCGGTTCTATGTACCGGAGCGACTCGGGATTTTTCCCGACCAAGGACTGTCATTTCAGTGTGACCCCATCTAATTTGTTTCGTCCCTCCCACAAATTGTCATCCTCCCAGCAGCTCCTTGCAGCAGGACTGCTCCATATTCTCTTACTCCGGGAAGGCATCGAATCCAATCCGGGTCCGTCTCCTGACCCCGGTCCTGAGAAATGGTTTTGCTGCATCTGCCGGAAAAGAATCTTTTTAGGACGGTCATACTCTGTTCAGTGTGTCTCGTGCTAGGGATGGTTGCATCGGACAGGTTGTTCTGGGCTTGATCCCAAAACCCGACGTCCAAGTAACTTTTATAAATCTTTTGTGGCTCCTTGCTGTTCACGCCCAAGGGCGTCCCGTAGTCTACGTCTAAGCGCCCCCCACTACCTTGCAGCGCTGCTCAGCAAGCCACAACAAGTACCCGCTGCTGCCCGCGCCCCACGGCGCCAACAACTCAAACAGCTGCTACCACTCATAACTACAATCTTCGTTGTAGAGTCGGAAGCAATGCTGAGCAGCAGCCCCTGCCCCCGTCTTCTCCCCCCTCTTTTCCGACAGCAATCGTGTAGGTCAGGGAAACATACTCTTAGTCCCTACCTCCGTTTGCACCGTTTGCCAGCACAGAATATATATGTTTGCGACATCCGCCCAATGCAGCTCCTGCCTTGGGTGGTGCCACTTCCCTAGATGTTCTGGTCTCCGTGACGGCAACCCCCGACGGGTTTCATCGCGCCATGCTTCCAGGCCGCAAACCCAAATCATCCGGGTACCCCAATGCTTGCCCAAGGACGCCCAGTCCTAGGGCCACAATAGCAATTGCGTCCTGGCCTCCCCTAACCCAGGCGTAGTCACCCGTCACTTACCCCCAGAGTGGCGACGTCTCCCCTTATGTACTTCAGAATTCTGCAGTTAAACTGTAATGGACTAACTGGGAAGATTACGGAGATAGTCGATTTCATGAAGCGGCACAACATCCGCATTGCTGCGATTCAAGAGACTAAACTCACAGCAAGATCTGCATTGCAGACCTGCTCTGGGTATAACGTCCACAGGAAAGACCGCGAAAGCGGAAATGGAGGCGGTCTCGCGTTTATCATACACCACTCTGTGCAATATTGTATATTTGATCCTGGCATCGACCGCAGGGACAATGTCTTAGAACGTCAAGGCCTATCTGTCCGGTCAGGCGATGCAAACCTAGAAATCATCAACATCTACATCCCTCCTGCCACCTGTTGCCCCAGTGGATACCGCCCTAATATCAGGGCCTTACTCACTGGCAACAATCGCATTATCTTAGGCGATTTCAATGCCCATCATGATCTATGGCATTCAAACTTGCGGGCGGACAGTAGGGGTGAGATGTTGGCGGATCAAATAGAAGAAACGACGTTCTGCACAATAAACGGAGACGCCCCGACACGTATGGTAGGAAGCTGTCACAGCTCGCCAGATATCTCAATCGTGAGCGCAGAACTCGTAAACTGCGTCAACTGGCAGCCGATGGTAACATTGGCATCCGACCACCTGCCCATACTTATTTCGCTCGAGCGTAACGCCGACTTCACCGTCACTGAAAAACGCACTTTCATAAACTTCACAAAAGGAAAGTGGGAAGAATATAAATCCTTTACAGACAGCCGCCTAGCTGCCCTCCCTATCACGACTGATGCCCGCCAAGGGGAGCGTGCCTTCCGTAAGGTCATTAAATCCGCCTCGGCACATTTCATTCCCGCCGGGAGAATTCCCGAAATCCGGCCCCACTTCCCGGCGGAGGCCGCAAACTTAGCGAGAGAACGTGACCTTATAAGACAGCTTGACCCAGGCGACCCCCAAATAAGGGATATAAACCAACGCATCAGATTGCTTGTAGATGAACACAAGCGGGCGAAATGGGAGGAGCACCTAAGAGGTTGTAACCTCTCTACCGGTGTGGGTAAACTTTGGTCCACCGTAAAGTCCCTATCGAATCCGACTAAGCACAAAGACAAAGTTTCCATCGCCTTTGGCGACAAAGTGCTGTCGGACGCGAAAAAATGCGCGAGCGCTTTTTGCCGACAATATATAATGCATCCTACGGTCGACAAAGATAGACGGAGAGCCAATAGACGCGCACATAAACACAAATTCAGCGCGTCACCAATCACCATCACCGCTAAAGAGGTTGAGGACGCCATTGGTCGTGCTAAACCATCCAAAGCAGTGGGCCCAGACGGCATAGCCATGCCGATGCTTAAAAACCTAGGGAAAGAGGGGTTCAAGTATTTAGCACATGTCTTCAATCTGTCTCTTTCCACCTTTGTCATACCTGAGAAATAGAAAATGGCCAAGGTGGTCCCGCTACTAAAGCCTGGGAAACCAGCTAACATAGGTGAGTCGTATCGTCCGATATCTCTCCTATCGCCAGTGGCAAAGACGCTTGAAGCTATTCTGCTCCCTTATTTCCAAGCAAATTTGCAGCTAGCCCCTCATCAGCATGGCTTCAGAAAACTCCATAGCACTACCACCGCGCTGAATGCCATTAGCACCCAGATAAATTGCGGTTTAAATCAATACCCCCACCATAGAACAGTACTCGTAGCGCTAGACCTATCAAAAGCTTTTGATACGGTCAACCATGGCTCGTTACTGCAGGACCTGGAAGGGTCTACCCTTCCCCCATGTCTTAAAAGGTGGACCGCAAATTATCTGGGTGGTCGGCAGGTATCGGTGCAATTTAGAAACGAAACATCAAAACCAAGGAGAATTAAACAGGGGGTGCCACAGGGTGGTGTCCTATCCCCACTTTTGTTTAATTTCTACATATCTAAGCTACCTTCACCACCGGAAGGAGTCACAATCGTTTCCTACGCCGATGACTGCAGAATAATGGCCACAGGCCCAGGCCCAAAGATCGATGCGCTATGCAATAAAATAAACGGCTACCTCCCTGATCTCTCCAGTTTTTTCGCCTCGCGAAACCTGGCATTATCACCGACTAAATCTTCCGCGACCTTATTTACAACATGGACGCCCCAAATGTCGACCATTTTGAACATCCACGTCGATGGCACTACGCTACCGACTGTCCGACACCCCAAAATCTTGGGTGTGACGTTTGATCAGGATCTACATTTTGGTGAGGACGCAACCGCAATTGTTCCGAGAATTCAGAGCCGTAACAAAATCCTCAAATCCCTCGCTGGCAGTACTTGGGGAAAAGATAAAGAAACGCTCATGCCTACATACAAAGCAATTAGCCAGCCGATTACGTGCTACGAGTCACCCATATGGTCGCCAAGCCTAAAAATCACCCACTGGAAGAAACTACAGGCCTGCCAAAATACTGCTCTCAGAATCGCCACGGGCTGTCTTCTTATGTCCCCAGAACACCATCTGCATAATGAGGCGAGAATACTCCCCATCAGGGAGAGAAATGAGATGCTGACCAAACAGTTCCTGTTGAATACCCAGAAACCTGGGCATCCCAACAGACATCTGATTGATGAACCAGCACCGCCTAGGGGCTTAAGGAGTCATCTCCGTAAGCATTTTGAGGAAATACGGCACCTGAGAACCCAGCCGTATGAAGTGAAAAAACACAAGCAGGTCCTTGGTGAACTCCATAAACAGGCGTCGGACCTTTATGCCGGGAATTGCCCGGTGAATCCAGTACTTAACGAAAATTATCCAAAACTTGCGGAAGAGGAACGCATACTCCCCAGGGAAACGCGTGTCACTCTTGCTCAACTTCGTTCTGGATACTGTAACAGGTTAAACTCTTACCTATCCAGAATCAACCCTGACATACAAAATGTATGCCCCGCTTGCAATGTGTCCCCACATGACACCAACCATCTCTTCAAATGTAATGTGGAACCAACGCCTCTAACACCCCTTTCTTTATGGTCCACCCCTGTTGAAACGGCAAGTTTCCTTGGACTCCCGTTAGAGGATATTGATGACAATTTGTGATCGGTCGCGGCTATTAGGTGGGGCGAGCATTGCTACAACAACAACAACACAATTTTTTTTTAAGTTATAGCAGTGGTGCACTCTAGAGCTTCGCAGAGCTTCGGAAAACTATTCGTCATTCACCTACAAGTGGTGTGAGCGCAGAGATTCAGTAAAGCAAGCAGTCAATCAGTTTTGGCTTGGGCTTCAGTAAACAGTAAACATCTGATCCGTGAATTTTGTGCTCAAACATTCTCCATGCAAACACATGCCACTACAAAAAATTTTTCATATGCATTCGGAGCTCTGCCGGCGTTGAGCAGCACTGAGCTATAGCAAAGACACAAAACTGCTAACAATTGTTTTTGTTTTCAAAGTTCTGTGATTTCGTTTCATTTGAGTTTTCGTTTAAGGCTTATAGAAATATTAAAAATTACTAACTAAAACTACTTTCTTGCTTATTTAATTGGCGCTAAACCGTTTAAACGTTCTTCGCTCTGCTATCTGTCGCCAATTGATCAAGGGAATCTAAATATTTTTTTTAACTGGTCCTTCCAGCGGAGTGGAAGCCGCCCCTTCTCTATTTATATAGGCAGGTTCCGACAAAAATACTTTCTTATCCAGAACGTTAGCTTTCATTCGCACAATATGGAGTAGCAGCTGCGTTTTAATTCACTGAACTATGCTGATATCGGCATAAAGCTCGTACAGCTCATCATTGAATCTTCTTCGGTACTCACCGTCGCCAACGCGTAGAGGTCAATAAATCTTTCTAATACCTTTTTTTCTCAAACACTGCCAGAGTCGCAATATCTGATGCAATGGCGGATCCAGGGGGGGGGAGGGCGATGGGGCGATCTCTGCTAAAATGGATTTGTGTAGAGCCGTGACCATCCCAATTATTACTTCGCATATCACTTCTATTTTCTCCTCAGGCGAATTTCCCCTAAAGCTGTGGAAAGAGGAGTCCCATCAAAAAGTGTATATCAAGTAATCTCTCAAGTGTTTTAAATACGAAAGCCTTAAAGCCTTGGTCAGCTCATTTCCTCTTCTTCACGACTTTGCGATTAAAACCACATTTGTTTGAAAATGGAGGAAGTGCAAGATTTTTAGGACATGGCCCTGCTTGACACACAACAATGCCGCTGGCATGCAGCACCATGTAATCGCCCGGCTCTAAGCACAAAACAGTTTAATATTATCGTTTACCTGATTTTTATTGATATTACGGAAGTATTTAATCTCTAAAAGGGCCGGTAGCCAAATTTGTTCTGGTACAGCAAGGGTAAGATACCACTATAGGCCCAACATTAATCCTATCTTTGGCTTAAGTGTGTGGCTAGAAAAGTAATTTTGGCCCAATGCTTCCAACCTAACCTAGGCTTAAAACTCCACGTTATATTTATATGCCATATTCAGGTATAAGAAAATAACTGCATGTTGTAACGAATTTTGGGGAATTCCGCTTATTCCAAACCTTTTGCTAACGTTCGAATCGCTAAACTATTGAACAAATGACTCCAATATTCAATAATGCAAGATGCTCTTTCTTAGACTACTTTGAGAGTAATTCACAATAACACGTATACTTCACAACCAATAGCGTGCTTAAATCAAAGCTGATTAGTCATGCCTCAGCTTGCGCTGCTTTTATACTCTTGGTTTCCCCGTTCACCCATTTCTCCTAAGGTCTAGTAATTTCGTGAACTTCATGCTTGGTTACCAGTCATATACATGTATATTTGTAGTTTGTAGCCATATGCGTGTGTATATGTGAGTATTACTTCGTCTGATGATTACATGTGTTTGTAAGTATCTCTCCGTTGCCTTGTATGTATGTTGATTGATTTGATTACGTACATACGAGTGGCTGCTTAGTATCTGCTTAGTGATGCTAATATTCGTCACAATATTAAATTTCAACACTATGCGCTTTATGGCCATTGTACGCTAAACATTTAGGCATGACGCGGCTTACATAAAACAAATGCTTCTGCTCTTGTTTCAAACGATTATTTAGTTAATATACATATATAAATAAAATTTTACAATTTGAGTTATATTATTTTTTAAAGCATACCTTGCCTTTCTGGTTGTTGTTGTTTTTAAATAACTTATGTATTTCTTGCAAAATAAATTTATGCATACAGATAAATACTAAAACATATTTTTGTATTTTCAGAACATCAAAATAACTAACTTTAGTGCCAGCTGGTCAGATGGTTTAGCGTTTTGTGCCCTAATACATCATTTCTTACCAGACGCCTTCGATTATAGTAAATTAACATCAAAAAGCCGAAGACATAATTTTGAATTAGCTTTCACAGTGGCCGAGTAAGTATTCATTTTTTTATTAGTACTTTAAGAAAAAGGGGTCACATCGGTTATTTGGTCAAGAAGTAAAAACCTGGAAGAAGTGCAGCTTAAGTGTCCTAAAAACAATTCCCCACCAGGCTTTTTTCTACTACAAAAGTGAAAATTCCTATAAAATCTTTAGCAACATGCTGCATCGACATGTTGCAACTTCCTGAGGCCTTTGGAAAACAAGTGAATAAGTCGTAGAAGGAGAAACGGTGGAATCAGCCTGTGTGAGACCCAGAGACGCGGAAAGGGGCGTGGGGGTCTCTCTGGCTGTCATAAAATTCAATAACTGTAGGATTCGAAACCAAAGAATTTTTTTGATTTGTATATTGATATGTATGTATATAGACGGTAACCCTACCATTTTATTAATTTTTACTCTTCTCTTTTTTTTCTATATTGCAGCGAGAAAGCTGGCATAGCGCCACTACTCGATGTCGAGGATATGGTAGAAATGTCACGACCCGATTGGAAATGTGTCTTCATTTATGTGCAAAGCATTTATCGTCGCTTCCGTAACTGTCAATAAAATTTGGAATTAAACTAAGAGAATAAATTAAAATACTTATTCAAATAAATATCGGCGACATCACCAACTATGATATATACTAATCTCCAATTGCCAAGCAAATAAATTTTACAAATGATTTTTTTTTTTATTAAAGTATAAAATTATATTTTTTACTATATATACTAATTAATGCTGGAAAAAAGTTGTATTTCAATTTGGCACATCAGTAGATTAAGTGAAAAGTGTTTTTTAACTTAAAAAAAGTTTTAACTTTTCGATAACAGTAAATCGATATTATTGTATATATACAATTATTTGTTTTAAACTTTGACGAATTTAGTTGACACATATATATTTGTAATTTATATATGGCGCAAAGAAATGAAAATATTTCTATTGCAAAATTATTGTTGTTGGTGCAAGATTAAAATTGTAAGGTAACTACTCACACTTTATATTATTTTATTAAATTGAATCAAGTGAAAAACATGTAATACTTAAAAAAAAGATATATCAAATGATATTATTGATCATATTTTTTAGTATACGGATAATAATTGAATACGCGTTGTTGTAATTCATATAAAATCACTCAATAAATTACTAACAATATTTACCACAATTAATAAAAATACATATTTAAACGATGTTTTTTTGTTTTTCAGTTAAAAACTCTTCAATTTATAAGTGATTACATAACATACATACATAAACATATATACAATAAATATAAATAACTAAAAGTGCTTCATTAACGATTTTTTTTTTTTTTTTTTTTGTCAAATAAAACCAAAAATAATTTTTTTTTTTTTAATTTTTATATTTTCATTATTCGATCAATGTCAGTTAATTTTTGTATTCTGTAGCTAAATTATTGCCGTTATAAATATTAATAGATGTTATAAAACATTAAATTAAAAACAAAAATAGTTACGTATAAAAATTTCTTTTTTTAATTCACTTTTTTATTTTTATAAATTTTTTTTTTAATTAAAATGACTCCTATTTCAATTTGTACTAATTGTTGCTGTGAAAATATAAGAATTAACTTTTTTATGCTTCAGAAAAGTATTGCGTTTTCTTTTTTAAAGTTTTTGAAATTACAGTAAGTTAAAAGATGTTAAATTATTGCTCAACTGTTTGTGGCAGGATTTGAAATTACCATTGTGAATTCATACAATTAGCGAATGTTTGAAAAAACGTTCATAATAGTAAGCAGCCTGGATCACCTGTCAAACCGCTGTTGGATTACTTTAATACAGGGTTTGAAAATGGAGAACTAATTTTCAGTATTACAAAATTGCTTGAATTTAAATTTGGAAAATATTTCAGCAACAGAAAAAAGCAAAGCAAACAAATTTTTTTTTTTTTTTTTTTCATTTTACTTCAGATATTACTTGAATGGATACGAGCTGTCGTAGTCAGCAGAAAAAAAAACTTGAATATTTTACTGTGCTTTGAAGCTATAAGTATTTTATGATCAACTATTTTTAAGTAAACATTTTTCAGTTTTTTCACAGCCAAAATTCTGGTTTTGAATTACTTGCTGAAAATAAGTGAAAGTAAATTTTTTTTTACAATTTCAGCAGAACTATTTGATTTTCAAAGAGACATACAAATTTACATACAAATTGTACGATGTATTGATTGTAATAGCCTTCATCTACGAGTAGGTATTTCTTGTTGTTATGTTGTTTTAATCCCCGATACACATATATACGTATGCTTCTACTGAAAAAAAAGACAAATACGTACGTACAAAATCTGCACCTCCACCGGTAGCTTGGTATATGTACTGGAGTCACTCGGGGTTTTTTCCGAGACCAAAGCATGGCATTTCAATGTAGCATGGCATTTCAATGTAGCATGGCTCAATTTCTCTCGGATCGTTCAAAATTTGTCACACAATGAGTAGCTCCTTGTGGAGAGACTGTTCTCCGTTCGGTCCTAGAGAATAGCACTGCCCCATCTACCGAAGAAATACATATTTATCAAACGGGCACATATATGTCACATGCAAAACGCGATGTTTTAGGCTAACCCCTAACACTTGTTGTCGACGCGATTCCTTGGCTCCTTTCTGTTCACTACCAAGAGCGATTCACACCGCGTTTAAGCGCACCTCCGTTCCTTCCTCATCTATTAGCACCAAAGTTGGTCTGATAGCAAAATTCTCGTTTGTTGCTAATTTTTGTAATGGAATTTGTCATGCCGCTACTTTCGAACACGAGTAAGGTTCCTACAAGAAGTGGCCGTAATCGGTATATAGCCACGCAGATTTTTTATATGTATATGTTCCCCTTAATTTTTAAGATTGCAGCTCTTCGTTACAGAGATATCTTGTATGTATATGTTTGTATTTTTATAAAGAAAGTGGGCGTAGTTGTCTGCCGATTGTATTTTTTTTTTTTGAGCACTTCCTCCTTGAATAAGAATATCTGAAGATATTGCTCCCGACTTGAAGGCAATAGCTGAATTAGGTATTTTAATATCAAAAAGTCAATTTACAGGATATATCTGATATACATATAAAAACTCTGCGTGGCTATATACCGATTACGGCCACTTTTTGTAGAAACCTTACTCGTGTTCGAAAGTAGCGGCATGAAAAATTTCATTACAACAATTAGCAACAAACGAGAATTTTGCTATCAGACCAACTTTGGTGCTAATAGATGAGGAAGGAACGGAGGTACGCTTAAACATTGTGTGAATCGCTCTTGGTTGTGAACATAAAGGAGCCATGCATGTTTTAAAGAAATCGCGTCGACAACAAGTGTTAGGGGTTAGCCTAAAACATCGCGTTTTGCATGTGACATATATATGCCCGTTTTATAAATATGTATTTCTTTGGTAGATGGGGCAGTGCTATTCTCTAGGACCGAACGGAGAACAGTCTCTCCACAAGGAGCTCCTCATTGTGTGACAAATTTTGAACGATCCGAGAGAAATTGAGCCATGCTACATTGAAATGCCATGCTTTGGTCTCGGAAAAAACCTCGAGTGTTTCCAGTACATATACCAAGCTACCGGTGGAGGTGCAGGTTTTGTACGTACGTATTTGTCTTTTTTTTCAGTAGAAGCATACGTATATATGTGTATTGGGGATTAAAACAACATAAAAACAAGAAATACCTACTCGTAGATGAAGGATATTACGATGAATACATCGTACAATTTGTATGAAAATTTGTATGTCCCTTTGAAAATCAAAGAGTTCTGCTGAAATAGTAAAAAAAATTTACTTTCACTTATTTTCAGCAAGTAATTCAAAACCAGAATTTCGGCTGTGAAAAAACTGAAAAATGTTTACTTAAAAATAGTTGATCATGAAATACTTATAGCTTCAAAGCACAGTAAAATATTCAAGTTTTTTTTCTGCTGACTACGACAGCTCGCATCCATTCAAGTAATATCTGAAGTAAAATGAAAAAAAAAATTTTGTTTGCTTTGCTTTTTTCTGTTGCTGAAAAATTTTTCAAATACAAATGTAAGCTGTATACAAAAATTCCATACCGACAAAAAACTCATTGCCTGTAAAGCCAAAAATTTGTAAATTTTACTATTTTTCAGTAAGCAATTCAAACCCTGCTTTAATAACACTGGTTTACAGCCAAAATGCACCAGAGACGCCAATATGAAATTCCTATGTAAAATCACCTCCTGATTCCGAAAATCAAGGTTATTTTTAATTCTATGGTAACGTTTTGGAGATATTTAGGAATTACCGTTTTTCCAAAAAAAAAAAACATTGGGTCCACTTAATCATATATATCTCAAGAACGAATTGAACAATTCCAAAACGGGGTGAAGCATTCAAAAGGTAATAAAATTTGCTATAAACTCAGCATACAACACTTTTTGCTAGGCCCTGCAGATTCAAAGATAACGAACAATCAATACGGATTTTTAAATTTTTTTTGTAAAAATATAAAAAATTTGTGTTTTGAGAGAAAGGATCTCGAAAACTTTTTATTTTTTTGCAGATTTTTTTTCTCTCTAAGGATAAGCTTTCATTCAACAAAATAGATGGACTAATAAAAAAGTTATAAGCATTCAAGTAAATATATCCATTTAATACTTAAGTACCCTACTGGTACATATGAATGTGTTAGTATTCGCTAACTAACTGATATACCAACTGATATACGAATACTTACACATATATACCAGGGTACTTCAGTATTAAATGGATATATTTATGTGAATTCTAATAACTTTTGTATTAGTCCATCGATTTTGTTGAATGAAAGCTTATTTTTTTTTAATAAAACAGAGCTTAGAGAGAAAAAAAATCTGCAAAAAAATAAAAAGTTTTCGGGATCCTTTCTCGCAAAGTACAATTTTTTTTATATATTTACAAAACAAAATTAAAAATTTTTGCTAGGCCCTGCAGATTCAAAGATAACGAACAATCAATACGGATTTTTAAATTTTTTTTGTAAAAATATAAAAAATTTGTGTTTTGAGAGAAAGGATCTCGAAAACTTTTTATTTTTTTGCAGATTTTTTTTCTCTCTAAGGATAAGCTTTCATTCAACAAAATAGATGGACTAATAAAAAAGTTATAAGCATTCAAGTAAATATATCCATTTAATACTTAAGTACCCTACTGGTACATATGAATGTGTTAGTATTCGCTAACTAACTGATATACCAACTGATATACGAATACTTACACATATATACCAGGGTACTTCAGTATTAAATGGATATATTTATGTGAATTCTAATAACTTTTGTATTAGTCCATCGATTTTGTTGAATGAAAGCTTATTTTTTTTTAATAAAACAGAGCTTAGAGAGAAAAAAAATCTGCAAAAAAATAAAAAGTTTTCGGGATCCTTTCTCGCAAAGTACAATTTTTTTTATATATTTACAAAACAAAATTAAAAAATCCGTAATGATTGTTATTTATCTTTGAATCTGCAGGGTCTAGCAAAAAGTGTTGTATGTACAGTTTATATGAAATTTTATTACCTTTTAAAAGTTTCAAACCGTTTTGGAATTGCTTAATTCGTTCTTGAGATATATATGATTAAGTGGGTCCAATTGAAAAACCGCAATTCGTAAATATCTCAAAAACGTTACCATATAATTAAAAAATAACCTTGATTTTCCGAATCATGGAGTGATTTTACATAGGAATTTCATAATGGCGTCTTTGGTGCAGAAAAAAAGTTGGAATTTGTGATCCAGTGTTATTTGCCCAATATCGTTTTTCAAACATTTTTGTAAATGACTCGCATATTGCATTATTTAAATATTTTAAAATGTTTGATTAATTCGTTACTCATATTTTCGCTATTAATTAACTGAATATTAATATATAGTCAAATTTTCTCTAGACACATTCAAAAGTAAAGTTTGTTTAAAACACAAATAAGCAGTTCATGGTAATTAAATTTATTTTCCGGTAGCAAACAAACAAACCTTTCTTCCATTGCCTGACCATTTGTGACAGCCATTCTCCCTGTCAGCCCTATTTGACAGGTAGGTATAGCAATGGAAGAATAAAAAGATTGACTCATGTTGTTGACTCATTTCGTTCCAATATACATCAATAAAAAGATACTTCACTTGTAGGAATTCACAAGGGTGATGGCATAGCTAGTTCAAATCAACTCGCCGTGCAGAAGAACACTAGTATTAGGTGTGCCTACTATTTTTACTTCCTTTATGTTAGTTTTTCCGCCCATTTTCATACAAAATTAGAGAATCTTGCAAACTGTTTTTGAGTAACTTCCCGGAGAGCAAGAGTCTTGAAACTAAGAACATACTTCACAATGCCATGACAATGCAACATGAGGGAAAACAAATAAAAAATTATTAAGTACTTGCTTTATATAAAGAAGCAGAAAAAATGACAAATGGCTCTTTAAACAAAGACTTAATGTTAGCTGTGTTTTTTTTTTTCACATCTACATACGTTTACGCTTAAACTTTATATGGACTGCTAAGCGACAAACTTTAAATACACCTCTGAAATTGCTACGCATAAAATTAGTACTACTAAATTTCAATACGCGTTATACTCAAATGTAACTGAAATATGTGTCTATGGCCCCTATTATGAGCAATATTAGATCTTCGATCTTCGCTGGCTATCGAACATCGAAAACCGAATTTGAAATTGGTATTATGCATATATGTAATGCCAAAGAGTATATATTTGATAAGAGGCGTCACTCGATACTTTTGTTGTTGCCAAAGCAGTCCTGTCATGTCGAATGTGATTCTCAAAGAAGTTTTGTTTAGTTTTCTTTAACTGCATCCTATATATTTATGCGGTGAAGTGACTTTGCATAATTACGATTTTTGGAAAGAGAATTAATTAATTAATTTAATACAATCAATAAAATAAGCGCAAATACCCCACGAAAATGTATAGAAGGCGTTTTTATAAAAAACATCTGACAAAAAAACCAACGACTACCTTGAGAAAACATCGAGTAATTTGTCAAAGTATGCGTTCTGACGCCTCTTAACAAATATATGGGGTATTCGATCCCATTTCGACCAATTTTGAACCCGACCCCTTTAGAATTGGCTTAAAGTTTTTCTTCTTTTTCTAGCTTACGAAAGACGTTTTTCAGAATTTTTCAAACTTTTTCATCCAACTAAAAAAAAGTTATGAATTTTTAAAAATCCACCGTTTTGTTTTCAAAATGCTATAACTTTTTCAAAAATTGACCGTTTGGGATCTTTTTTTTTTTTTTAAATATGTTTTTGAATGCACTTTTCGGAAAAAATACAAAAAAATTTTTAAAGTTTTTTTTTTTTGTAATTTTTCAGTTTTTCGAGATTTTTCGAATTTCACCATTTTTTTTCTCATAACAAACTCCAATCAATTCTGCAATCATCCCCACTAATCCCGGAGTAGGCCGATAATTTTTTTTTTTTATTTAATTGAAAAAAAAAACTTTAAAATTTTGTTTGTATTTTTTCCGAAAAGTACATTTAAAAACATATTTTTTAAAAAAAAGATCCCAAACGGTCAATTTTTGAAAAAGTTACAGCATTTTGAAAAAACACCGTTTTCCAACTCAAAATAAGTTATGAATTTTTTGAAAAAAACGGTGTTTTTTTTCAAAATGCTACAACTTTTTCAAAAATTGTCCGTTTGGGATCTTTTTTTTTTTTAAATATGGTTTTAAATGTACTTTTCGGAAAAAATACAAAAAAATTTTTAAAGTTTTTTTTTTCAATTAAATAAAAAAACAAATTATCGGCCCACTCCGGGATTAGTGGGGATGAGAATTGATTGAAGTTTTTTATGAGAAAAAAAAAAATGGCGAAATTCGAAAAATCTCGAAAAACTGAAAAATTACAAAAAAACTTTAAAATTTTTTTTGAATTTTTTCCGAAAAGTACATTTAAAAACATATTTAAAAAAAAAAAAAAAGATCCCAAACGGACAATTTTTGAAAAGGTTATAGCATTTTGAAAACAAAAGCGGTGTTTTTTTTTAAATTCATAACTTTTTTTGAGTTGGATGAAAAAGTTTGAAAAAATTCTGAAAAACGTCTTTCGTAAGCTAGAAAAAGAAGAAAAACTTGCAGCCAATTCTAAAGGGGTCGTGTTCAAAATTGGACGAAAGGGGATGGAATCCCCCATATACTCTTTGATTGTAGCAGCATAAGTGTGACAAGGAAAAACTTAAATTTTGGTACATTCTATTATTGAATACAAAAACAAAAACATGTAAACAGCAATATATCGGCACTCTGATGTTGGGAATGTACTTAGCTTTTTGTAGCAATATAGAAGTATTACATATATGGTATTATGACACCTCATCTCTGTCGAAATTTTCGTTGTGTAGCTAATTTTCAAGAGAATAGAAATTTGTTGTCGACGCTGTATCGAATAGAAAATGAATTGTTTAAAATGTAAGTTTTTTGTATTTATATTCTACCTCTTTACTAACTAGTAGTAATTTTAAACCGTTTGAATTAATTTTATATAGGTCCAAGGCCGTGAGTACAAAACAACAGCTTGAAAGACTGGCTTCAATTATGGAACAAAATCCCCATATAGCCACATTATAGAAATGCAACTTTGCTTGATGCAGCTCAGCCTCCTCGTAATTCAATTTTATCAATCTTTCACAAATAAAACTTTCCAAGGCATTCAACACCTCTGATACTCGTAGTACCACAGACACACTCGACTAGGCAAGTTCGAGTGCATTTTCGTTTCCAATGCTCAGTTGGTAGGATCCCTGAGCACAAAATCGGAGAACTGTTGACAATTTTAGAATATTAGGAATATACTTGGCTCTTGTGCATTGCTGCAGCAGTTCATCTGTACTGGACAGTCGGTGAGCAGGTTCGTCAGTAGGGGAACTCCCCAAGGTGGATTCCTATCTCCTCTGTTGTGGTTCTTGGCAGTGAATCAGCTACTAAGGGACATGGATGAGGAGATGGGCTGTAAAGTTAGCATATGCTGATGACCTTGCCTTGGTGATAAGTGGAAAGTTTCCACAGACTCTCTGATGCAGGTGGAATTAAGAATGGTCGAAGCATGGGCGGTTGATAATTGTCTGGGCGTGAACCCAAATAAAACGGAGCTGGTGCTCTTTACGACGAAGTATAAGATACCGCCTCTATCAACTCCAGTGCTGGCAAACACAGTGCTTAAGTTAAGTGAGTCCGCCAACTATCTAGGGCACACACTTGATAAGAAATTGAACTGGACACAAAACACCACGGAACGTGTCCGTAAGGCCACGCTTGCCCTCTACACATTTAAAGGGGCAATTGGACGAAATGGGGTATGTCCCCTATGATAGCGCATTGGGTATACACGGCCATATTTAGGCCAATATTGCTATACGGGGTGGCGGTATGGTGGTGCAAAAATCTGCATTACTATGCATAAGCGGAGACATCCGCGCAACGCCAACGGAGGCTATAAATGTAATACTGAACCTACTACCCATAGATTTAGTACGCATAAAATATGCAGCATGTGCGGCTATTAGGCTGAGGAAACTGATCACATGGTCTCACTGCAACCATACTGAAATTCTTGACAGATTCTGCATACCAGAAGGGACAGATTTCTGCAAACCACTTACCAACTTTAATAAGGGATACGAGATATTAATCCCCGAGAGGGAACAGTGGGTGAATGACCCAGATAGGCCCACTGACAGTCTTCAGATCTACACAGATGGATCTGAACTGGATAACAGGGTCGGAGGGGGGGTATATTCGGAACGATTGGACATACAAGGATCGTTTCGCCATCCGGATCACTGTAGCGTATTTCAAGCCGAGCTTGCGGCCATACAAGATGCTGTGGACTGCCTTAGGGAGAAGGCAGTCTCTCAGAAGCACATTTATATTTTCTCGGACAGTCAAGTAGAACTGAAAGCCCTTGATTCTGTCACAACTAATTCTGAAAATTGCAGTAGGCTGTCGCACTTAACGTGATGGCTGAACAGTTTACTCTGAATCTGGTATGGGTTCTGAGATATAAGGGCATACCAGGTAATGAGATGGCGGATGAGCTTGCAAGAAAAAGTACCTGCCTTCCACTTTCGCCATCCTGGAAGAGGTTGGGCATACCGCTCTCCACCTGCAAGCTCAAGATAAAGGAGGCTCTACTGATGGAAGCGGGAGCCAGGTGGAAGCATCATGATAGATGCCACACGGCAAAACTCACATGGCCGGAATGGAATGAGAAGAGATCGCAAGAGCTTCTCACCCTCCGTAGGAGGGATCTTTCCTTAGTTGTAGGCCTTCTTACTGGTCACGTTTGTATTGGACCGCATGCGGAAAGGATTGGTGCTCCATTTAATGATTATTGTAGAAGCTGCGGCAACGAAGAGAGCTTGAAACTGTTAGGCATCTACTTTGTGAATGTCCAGCGCTCGGTAGAAGAAAGCAACGTTTTATGGGCAAGATGTTTCTCGTAGATTTGACTGATATAGCTGAGGTCAATACACGACGCTTAGTTAGCTTCACAAACTCAACGAAGTGGTTTGATTAGGAGAGTAGGAACAAATCCGTGTGTTTTCGCAATGGGTCTATAAAGGCCTAAGTGTACCGCTCCGATGCCACTTGAACCTAACTTAATATACCATTTTATTTTCATGAAAGGTATAATTACAGTTAGTAAGAAGACGCTTAATTGCTGTTTAATTGTTTAGGGTTTCGACTTGGTATGTACTATTTCCAAATATGAATGTAACATATTTTTCATGAAAATTTCCACAATGACGATCTTCAAATCATAATTTAGGTGATTCTAACAAACACTGAAAATAGATGAAGATTAGAGGAAAATTAGATAGCTACCACGAATCTCTAATGTTAAACGACGACTCGAGAAACACTGGAGAACCATAGTATTCTCAAACAATATGGCACCTAATTTTCAAATCGAGAAAAAGTCTCCAATCGAAATCTAATGTATTTCTCTAATGGAATCCCAATGTGAATGGAATTTGTAATGGTTCTCCAATCATACTCGGCTCGATTACTGCATTTCCTGTCTTGGTCGATGCAATTTTTCTATATGTTCTGGGTTCAGCGACGGTAAACCCCCCGATGAGTGCTTTTGTCGCATTTTGCTGCCATGCCGAACACCCAACAACACCGGCACTCTCTCCGGGACATCCTGTCACAGGGCCACAACTGCACATGTGACCTAGCCTTATACCATATAAGCACAACTCACTCGTCTCCTACCCGAAGATTGACGACGACTTCCACGTTTCACTTCGGAATACTGCAGTTAAACTGTAATGGAATAACTGGGAAGATCACGGATATAGTCGATTCACGAAGCGACACTACATCCACATAGCACTTATCCAAGAGTCTAAGTTCACTGTAAAATCTGCTTTACAGATCTGCTCTGGCTACAAGGTCCGTAGAAAAGATCGTGTGAGAGAAAATGGAGGCTGACTCGAATTTAGCACTCATAACTCTGTGCAGTAAAATCTATTTGAAAGAAGCCATTGAATTTGCTAAACCATCTAAAGCAGTACGCCCGAACGGGATTTCCTTGCCGATGCTTAGAAACCTTGGCTATGAGGTATTAAAATACCTTGCGCTCCTCTTCATCCTGTCTCTTTCCACTTTCGTCATCACTGAAAAATAAAATAAGGCGAGGGTGGTACCGCTACAAAATCCTACGCGACTTGCCAATCATCAGTATAAAACTACATAGCATCACCACCACGCTGAACGCCATCAATACAAATAAATTACAGAGTGAACCGAAAACCCCGTTATAGAGCAGTTAGGCTGCAAATTATCTGTGTTGCCGGAAAGCATCGGTGCATCGGAACGTAACATCAAAAGCCAGAAGAATTGAACAAGGCTTATAGCACTGATTCCCCTGATATTAGAGCGTCAGAAGCCGAAAATAACCACACAGAATTTTATGGTCTTTCGCGCATCGCCGCCAACGGAAGAATGATCAGTTATGTTGTACCCAGAGTTTAGAAGAATGTCTCGCGACGTTTGAACCTGAGGAAGAGAAAGCCCAAGGCAAATAATCATAAAGCGAAAGAAGCGGAGCATTCCGAAACGAACTTAGAGAACCTGAATTTAGCTCGACAAACAATTACCCAGAAAATTTACTATTTAAAAAGGGCCAAAGAGATGTTGGACCGAGCTCAATGATTGTGATTGTGTTTCAGATATACCTCCAATATAGCAAAGTGGCATCGAACGAACTCCTCCTGAAAACGAACCTTCTTTATGTTCAAGTGAGGCCAGTTGGCACTCAACGTAATCTGTTGGTAAACGGACAAAGCACTTCGGTTGGCAAACGTTTCACGAACGTCTAAAGCTAAACATTGTCCATAAAAGCGATTAACCCATTACGGGCTTTTCCTATCATCCGGCAACATTAATTTAACTTTGCAACAAAGCCTACTGCTGTAATAATATTTTCATTGATTGTCCCGTTGGAAGCAGTGCAACTTCAAAATAAATGGAAAAAATATTTCAAAATAATTTGATATGAATATTGGAAGAAAGTCTAGCAAAATTAACAGTTGATCAATATTATTGAAATTCAAAAGCCTCAAGCTGCAGCAGCCAGCTCATCCATCAGTTATTCCGTCCTCAATAACCGTCGCAGCTGCACAACCAGCGTCGGCTTCAGTTCCATCACCACCACCACCACCACCGCCTCCACCACCACCAACACCATTGCTACCTAGAGCACGCACAACGCCATTTGGCGCTCTAATAACTCAACCCACTACCTCAACACGTCCACCCATACGTTTGAGAACGAGCGGCATGCAAGGGCTATCGGAGGCGACCGCCATACGTCTATTCAATAGCGTTGTAGCAACAGGACAATCAACAAATTCCACCACAGCACTGAATGTCACTGCACTAACGCCAGTCCATGCATTGGATGAATGCAAATCGGTGAAGGCTGTTCAATCATCTAATGAATTTGGTAATACGTGTCGTATATGCCGTTGTCATCGTAGCGAAATGCAGTTAGCGCGTTGTCCGTGCCAATGTCGCGGCAGTGTGGTAAGTGCCCAAAGAATAAAAAGGGATAAAAGTAGTTGTGCAGTGTAGGTGTCCTGTTTATTTAGACGAGAGGATCGGATGATCCGAAGTTCCTCACGGAAGAAAGGTCTTGAATAACCTAGAAGGCTGCCGTTATGATCGGCTTAGTACCTTAATGGTGCTATTTACTGCAAAGAATTGGATCAATATGCGCCTTCCTAGTACCTCGGTGTACCGGATCTATGTACTTCGGGTAAAAACTGAAATGTCATGAATCACTCGAGTAGTGCTTGGCAAATACTAGAATCTTTCTAGGACCTGTGCTACTTGCCGTTTTAAGATCTGATATCTTTGCCACTCACAATAGCTGGAGTCCCCCTTCAACCCGCACTTCCTACATCTGCTATACTGACAAAGCCTTATTTAAAAGCATGCGACGCCAGAAGGCAGCGTCCAGTCAGAATACCCATAATGGGCCTACAGTTCCCTCTTCAATGATAAGAATAACTTTGGTAGTCTAAAATTGTAAGGCCTGAACATTATCATCGACAGTTTTCAGCCCCGCGCTTGGTTCCACGCATTTTCTGCTTGGCCGATCATGTGCAACTCTCGCTTTTTAATCTCACCCCATCTGATAGATAGGCCTATGTGCAAGCTTCGAGGGATGCGCCCGGTTTAGCTTGCTCATCCGCTTTTTCATTACCATCTATTACCATATATTTGTATGTATATTTCTCCCTATCCCGATTATTTCCAGAGATTGCTTACCCTCTATTACACCTTGGACGTTGTGCTATTAGATATAATTTCTTGGCTCTCAATGTAAATATTGATGCGGCTGCAGTTTAGGCTATTTTCATCTAGTATTTCGACTGCTTTAGTTACGGCTACTAAGTACTTCCGACTTAAAAGCACTACAGTAAGCTGCTACCTGGTAGAATCCGTCTACTTCCGGATCAGGACAGTGGACCCGACTCCATTTATTACTTTGGAATCATCGGTATGCACGTTTATAGCCTCGTCTACCAATCAAGCACCCTTGCGCCAACCTTCCTCCTCTATTGTGGATCTCAGAAACCCATCAAAGCGCTGTGATCGAAGCTCATTTTTTAAATCACAATAGGTTTGAAATGGTCAATCAGATTAATGGCACATGTGATCTAGCGACAAATTGTACTATTAAGACCCATTACTTATTATAATTTTTAGAAATAGTTTGACAGTTGCATTGTTATCGTTTGAGTGAAAATGGTTTTCAGTGAACGATCGTTAAACCTAATAACGCCCTGTTCGTTCAATATTTAATGACGCTATACTATTGTATTGGCGGCCACCGTGGTGTGATGGTAGCGTGCTCCGCCTGCCACAATGTATGCCCTGGGTTCGCACCCCGGGCAAAGCAACATCAAAATTTTAGAAATAAGGTTTTAAAATTAGAAGAAAATTTTTCTAAGCGGGATCGCCCCTTGGCAGTGTTTGGCAAGCGCTCCGAGTGTATTTCTTCCATGAAAAGCTCTCAGGGAAAACTCATCTGCCTTGCAGATGCCGTTCGGAGTCGGCATAAAACATGTAGGTCCCGTCCAGCCAATTTGTAGGGAAAATCAAGAGGAGCACGACGCAAATTGGAAGAGAAGCTCGGCCCTAGATCTCTTCGGAGGTAATCGCGCCTTACATTTATTTTTCTTTATTTCTTTATTTCTTTATTTCACTTAGTCAATGGACTTAAATCCTTACAGACTATGATACAAACTAAAGTTAAGAGATAGCTATTTGAAAAAAAAAATACATAGTACTTAGAAAGCAGATTTTAACATATTTAGCAGTTTCGCTTTTGGAGCAGAAAAGTCTAGATTTACAACAGTACTGATAGAGTTAAACTCACGGAGAGCACGAGCAATTAGAGCATTACTGGAATAGTGGGTTTTAAAATTGTCACAATAAAATGTATAAAAACTGCGAAGACACCTCCGAGGAATATTAAATCGAATCCTATCCAATAAATATGAACAGTCAACGGACCCATTAATAATATCATACGTAAATGACAAGCAGAGTATTGATCTGCGATTATCTAAAGACTTAAGGCTTAAAAGCATAAGTCGCGCAGAGTAGGCGGGTATAGGATCAGAGAAGTTTAATGGACGAATGGCATATTTGAGAAAAATTTTTTGTATTCTTTCAATTCTGGTAATAGCAGTTTGACTACTTGGTCTCCAAATAAATACGCCATATTCCAGATTAGATCTAACAAAAGACGTGTAAAGTAGCTTAAACGTGTAGGGATCAGAGAATTTGGTAGCATTGCGCCTAACAAAGCCAAGCATAGAATATGATTTAGAGGTTATGAAATTTATGTGCTTACTAAAAGAAAACTTATTGTCAAATACAACACCAAGGTCCTTAATCTCATTAACACATTGAAGTTCACAATTAGAGATACTATAATTTGTAATTAGAAGATTAATTGACTTCGAGTAGGTCATTTGAAAGCATTTGGACGGATTCAAAGAGATACCGGAGTTCAGGCACCATTGCTGCAATTTATTAATATCATTCTGCAACATTAAGGCATCATCTGGCGTCTTAATGGCAGAAAATAGCTTTAAGTCATCGGCGTATAGCAAACACTTCGCGAATGAAAAACAACTACTTTCGTCATTAATAAATAAGATAAATAAAAGGGGACCTAATATACTCCCTTGGGGAACCCCAGAAGTGGCTACAAATGGACTAGACGATTGGCCATCAATGGAAACAACACACTGTCTGTTACTCAAATAAGACTTTATCCATAAAAGAAACGAAGAGTGGAAACCAAGGCAACCTAATTTTTTAATTAAAACACTATGATGGATTTTGTCAAAAGCTTTTGAAAAGTCCGTATAAATGCAATCAACCTGATAACCTGCAAAAAAAGATTCAACACAATATTCACTAAAAACAGCAAGATTTGAAACTGTTGATCTACCAGCGACAAAACCATTCTGGAAGGGAGATATTAAAGACTTAACCGCAAAACTCAACTTGGCATTAACAGCATGCTCGAAAATTTTGGAAATGGTAGAAAGCTTTGAAATACATAGGTCTGTAATTACGCACATCATTTTTGTTACCACTTTTAAAGACGGGGGTAATGGAGGTGAGCTTCCACTCGTCAGTGAACGTACCGGACGATAGAGATTTATTAAAGATTATTCTTAAAGGAAGAACTAGAGTCGGGCAGTTTTTTAACTGGACTGAAGAGAACCCATCAACGTCTGTTTGAGACGAAGATTTAAGTTTGAGAATAGCATTACTAATATCATCAGAAGAGAGACAGAGGGCACCAAAGTTTAGAGCAGTGTCAAGATTCGAGGAGGCATCAAACGATTGATAACTATCGTCGGCAGAAAAATTTGATTTAAAAAACTCCGCAAATAAGTTGGCTGTATCACCCGGTGTTCGCGCTGAGTGGCCATCAAGGAACACTCCAGACGGTATACTGGAGCAACCTTTTTTGGACTTGATATAGCTCCAAAATGTTTTCGGATTCAATTTAATATTAGACTCGATTGTATGAATATAGTTGGTGTACAGAAGCTTATCCAAATTATTAAATTTCTTCAAGTACTGCTTATATTTAATGAAGAACAAATGGTTTTTCGTATGTTTAAACTTACGCATATATTTATTTCTGAGATTTCTCAATTTTTTCAACTCTTTCGTATACCACGGAAGTTTGTAAGGCCTCATTCTTCTCATAGGAATTTTATGCAGGCAGTGATTTAATAGAATAGATTTGAAAGTTAGGAAACTATTAGAAGTATCCAGTCCTTCAAGTACCACTTCCCAGTTTATTTCAGACAAAAAACTATTAAAACTGGGAAAATCAAACGAATTAAAGTTAAAAGTAAATCTGCTTTCAGAAGTATCCTGTGCAAAACTATAAAAACTAAAATTAATAACCAAGGGTAGGTGATGACTGTCCTTGTGAGTGATGGGACATTCACTGATTTCACAATTAATATTATCACTAATAAATATGAGATCGAGTAATATATTTAAAGTATTAACACATTTGTTGATTTGCAATAAATTAAGACTAAGTAAATTGTCAATGAAATATAATTCGTGATTTGCAGAGAGATTATCAGGTGTAAGACCAAAATTACAAACATTAGTTGACCAGTCAATATTGCATAAGTTGAAGTCACCAAGCACGCAGAGATGATTATCACTTAGGTTATTAATAACTAGCGAAACTATGTTGTCAGCGTGTGCCTTGTATAGTTCAAATGAACTGCCTGGTGGCACGTATGATGCATTGTAATGAATTTTGGGAAATCCTTGCTACTCTACACCTTCTGCAAATGTTCGAATCGCTAAATTGTCGAATAAATAAATCCAATATTTAGTAATGCAACATGGTCTTTATTATACTACTTTGAGAGTACTTCACAATAACATTTATAGTTCACAACTAATTGCGTGTTTAAATTAAACTGATTAGTCATTCCTCAGCTTGCCCTGCTCTTATAGACTCTGTTGCCTCGTCAGCATATTTCTTCAAAAGTCTAGACGTTTCACCTTCTAGAATCTCCTGCTTGGTCACCAGCTATATACATGCTTATTTGTAGTTTATGCGTTTCTCATAGTCATATGCGTGTGAATGTGTGAGTGTGAGTAATTACTTCGGCTGAAGATTACATAAGTTTGTGAGTTATCTCTTCGTTGCCTTGTATGTATGTGTGTAAATGATGATTGATTTGTTCATGTACATAAGAGTGGCAGCTTGCTTTGTTGTTGTTGTGCCTTTATTTACTAACAACATAGTCGTGTTAAAATTCGCCACTTTATTATGACCGCATGGTCTGCGCTCAAGCTGCCCGAGGATTTGGGTCTCATTGCAGTTGTTAACGCTTATAAAATGATAAATAATGTAAAAAAATCAAATTGAGAAAACACACCTTTGAAAATTATTACGCTGTTATTTGAATTAAAAGTCCTCTGAGTTGCTGAGGCCTAAAAATGCTTTGATGAATTTTTTAATAGATATATTATTTCAGGGCTTCGTGCATATGCCGTGTCTAAAGCGTTGGATATTACATCGGCGTGATACGCGTTGTGAAATCTGCAATACACCATTCGATATACCGGATGAGAAATTGAATATACGCCGCATGTTGCGCGCTCTCTTTTGTGCGCGTTGTGGTGGTGCCATCATGAAGCATTTATTATTTAGCGTTTCACTGCTGCCATTGGCTCATGTGGTGCTTCAACAGGTACTCATATGTATGGACAAAATAAATGCGAGTCCAAATGAACATTTGACAGTGCAGGAAGTTGTGGTGGCATCATGCGCGCTATTAACTTCAAGTAAGTAGCTCTAAAATTGTTATTCCTAATATTTGTTTAAAAAAAATCAATGCTACGCTTCCTCTCTATAGGTGCACTTTTCTTTCACTTTTTTGAATTTATAACAACTCGCTTTCTACTCATACGTAATATATTGCATCAGTGGTGGATGTTTGGCAATCAAGAAAATTTCACAGTCATCGAAGTCGATAGTGAATATTTCGATGTTTTCTAAAATATTTACTTACCATATATTTGTAAAAGAAATGTACAATACATTTAAAATTAATATTTAAAGTTTTGAACCTATTAAATGAAATTAAGCGCTATAGAGCTTTATTAAAAGAAAACAAATGTAAAATCTGAAAATAAGAATAAAATAATTTTCAACTAAATCAAGAATATATTGGGAACTTATTTTGCTCGTACCACATTTTTAGCCACCTTTGCAGAAGTAGGTGGAACTTACCGGTCTTTAGGACTTAGACTGACACTGTACTAGTAATAAGTAAAGCAACGAACCAATAGCGTGCTGATAGAGCTCTGATATTCGTTTAATCGAATTATTCCAACCCCCTAATATTCGATGTTCAGAATTCGATTAGTTGAAATCGTACATTGTCGATTATTCGAATAACTAGTCATCGTCGACTATTTGAAGAATGGCTGCTGAAGGTGTATCCGAATGTTGAAATATACATAGGTAAACTTGAATGCATAAGTTATGCAGCATAACAATTGAACATTTTTCGTTTTAAGTACGCTTGATGGAAAAATGCTAAAAACATCTACATACAGAGCTTTAATTCATATAGAATGCATAATACCAACATATTGTTGCGAATATTATCAGTTTCGATACGTCACTATGCCGCAAGTAAATAAATGAAGTACAGCCACAGCAGTAATGTGAGCAGATAACGGATTAAATAGCTACACATGCATGTACACAAAATCAATGACCGCAGACGGCACTGCTCCCACACATATACAGTAACGAAGAGCGCAGATGACATTACTCACATTTATGTACATTGAAGACAATTGCGAATATAAAAAGCAGATGACAGAAGTAAATATACAACTAATCGAGAAGGCTGTTCGCGAAAAGTCTAGACCTTGGGAGAAATAGGCATACGAGGCAACGGAGAGTATAAAAGCAGATCGATAAGTGAAGTACGCGAATACATTAAATTTTTAACGGCATTGCTATCGTTTATTAAGAGCGTTTTATATACAGAGCATTCGAGTGTATCGACAATTGTTGAATATATTCGGGAGTTTTAGAGGACAACAAAGACATGACCAAGTTGAGTTGAATTGAAGATCCAACAACTGAAAAAGAAGTCGGAGATCCGTGGACTGAATACAAACGGCAATAAATTCGAACTTCAGGCACGACTACGAGAGGTTATGGAGTCGGAGGGAATTTATGTGGAGGAGTATGTCTTTTATCCTGACAGGGAAGGGGCAATAGCAAAAGTGGAAGCGAAGAAGCAGCTGGAAGAACAAAAGACAGGTATGACATCGCAACTGGAAGAACAGAAAACACGTGGCGTTTCAGCTTGCATAATAGTGCAAATACCATGCAGGGGCGGATACAGGTCTCCAGATGAGGGGGGGGGGCGATCATGGCCGAAAGTTCAAAATCAATTTTTGCCATGGAAGTCAGTAATATAAATTAATGATTAACTTCAGAACACAATTTTGACATAATTACAAATAAACGTATCGAATTTATCTTTAAGCACTCAAATTAGCTCAACTAATTGAAAGAATTCGAACAAAAAACAATTAAGAAATGATTTTATACAGCTCAAAGGTAGAAGCTAGTTCTTTCTGATAAGAGAGTTTCACTTGTGGCTTTAACTAAGTGGAGTTATTTTGAATCTATATCTATTGCAGCAATCGAAAAAGGAAAAAAAGAGATGAATAATTTGACTTCAGACCCCATTCTTGGAAACGAATGAACTTTTGTTTACAACGAATGAACTTTTGTTTACAATTGAATGAACAGACAGCTGATTTCGAGCCCCATTCCTGGAAACGAAATGAGAGAGAATAAAAGTTTCGTATCAGGTCATCAGTGGCTCTGATATTGCATAAATGAAACGACATATTAGGTGTGTTTCGGAACTTTTATAAAAAAAAAATGAAGTTGGTTGGTGATATGAAGAATTTTTTTATGTTTTGCAAGGTTTACAATTGAATGAACAGACAGCTGACTTCGAGCCCCATTCCTGGAAACGAATTGAGAGAGAATAAAAGCTTCGTATCAGATCATCAGTGGCTCTGATATTGCATAAATGAAACGACATATTAGGTGTGTTCCGGAACTTTTATAAAAAAAAAATGAAGTTGGTTGGTGATATGAAGAATTTTTTTATGTTTTGCAAGGTTTACAATTGAATGAACAGACAGCTGATTTCGAAATCATTGGCCATTGATACCATGGGACACGCATAACATTACAACTCGTAGCACAAGAGACGCATATATCGTGAAAGCCTGATGGACGTATGGACGAAACATAATACAGTTTGAGAAAAAAATTTAGGCCGATATAGCCTCTTGAGAGGTCGTATCCAGAAGTTGACACTTAATCGCCCCACTGTTTCAGCAAGTAATCCGAAGGTAAAAGCTCCATCCTTTGAAGGTTCTGTTCCTTTCAAGGTCTTTAAGCAACAGTTTGAGAAGACCGCAGCAGTGAACAACTGGAATTGAAAGGACCTGCTGCTGAAATCTTAAAGACCATGCCAGAGGAAAAATGAGACAATTATGAAGCATTGATGGACTCTGTCGAACGATGTTACGGAAACAAACGCAGAAAGCAGATATTCCAAATAGAGTTGCAAACTCACTGCCAAAAAACTAATGAGACTTTGCAGGAGTTTGCGTTGGATGTCGAAAGGCTAGCACATCTGGCGATTGGAGACGCACCCGTTGAATACGATAAGAGGGCAAAAATTAAGAATTTATACATACATATATCATACACTGTTGGCCGGACTCTTTCAGAAAAAAGGCTAGATTAAGAAAAAATAAAAGCTAAAAAAAAAATTTAATAAAAACTTTTAAGGCTAAGAAAATAAAGTTAGAAGTTTAAGACAACTTTTTAAGCGTTTCATTCATTTTTTTCCCCAAAAACCATTACAGGATAAACACTTCATTCATCTAGTAAAAAATTAAAAGTAATGTTTACTTCAATTTGATAAAAAGTAAGAAAATAATTAAAAGATGTAATCTGGGTTTTATAAAAGTTGTTTAAAGTCAAGAATTTGACCCATCTTCTACCACTACTACTACGACTATTTCAGTGCGTGCAATACCCTGCAAAAAGTGCGATTAGTCTAGGATGAATCCGGGATTAGTCGCAAAGGAGTATGCGCCCAATGCCAGTTTTGATCTCTTTATATGAGTTGAATTGTTCCTTTTGTGTCAACATGTCCTATGAAGAGACTAATTGTACCCATTTATCAATAGAATCTATCCCATTTGTACCCATATGGGAACATATGAAACCTAGTCCCTTTTCGGTTTATTAACGACTCAAATAGGGCGCAGTCGCATTTTTCATGGCAGAAACATAATCGAAGGGTTTCCCAAGCCACCAAATCTATTTGATGTAACTTGTTCGCCACTTTTCAAAAAGGAATAAAACATATTGTTAGAAAATTTAGCCCTAACTCCGGCGTAGTCGTTAAGTCCCAGTAATTTACGTTCGGTATAGGGCTCCGCATTTTTCTTAAATAATTCAATCACCTGTAATCTTTTTTATTTTACTCACTTTGTTGCCGTTTTTTTAATATTTCTTAAAATCGGCTGCATAGATTTTAAACTGACTAATCCCAACTGTACTCGAAAGGGACTAAAGGGGATAAATTATGGCCAAATGTAGACAAAAGAGATCAATCGGAGACCCATCTGCTCAGGAATTATTCGCACGATTTTTGCATTAGGGTTGCCACAAGAAATCAATTAGATATAATAATATAATAGATTTTCCGCTGCGGCACCCCCATAAAATATGCCAGTAGATTAGAAAATTATACATACAAAGTTTCAGGCCAATCCGATAATGTTAACACCTACATACATATGTACCTCATGTAGGTCAAAGTTAGGAAAAACAGCGATTTTTCAGAAAAATTTGTTTGTGTTTCGTCAGTAAAAGTGAAACCATTTATGCCCGGAACTTGACTCGTACACCATTCGGTGATAGGGAATTTTATTTGTATTGATTTTGATCATAATAATATTATTTTAAACCGGTTATTTTTAGCAGCAGATATTTAGCATTTATCAGATCAGGTCATAGTGGATATCCCTAATTTTGAATTTCCATGCAAACGTCTATGGACATTACAATATTCAATGGTATATGAGTCAAGTTCCTGGCATAAATGGTTTCACTTTTACTGACGAAGCACTGAAATTTTTTCTGAAAAATCGCTGTTTTTCCTAACTTAGACCTCAATGAGGCACGTGTTAACATTATCGGATTGGCCTGAAACTTTGGAATAATAATTTGTTGATCTATTGGCATATTTTAGGAGGGTGCCCCGAAAGATAGAACAAAAATTAAAATTCACCATATACCTTGTAACCACCTTAATCTACATACATATTAGGGTGGGTCGATTTGTATGAACGAAAGTTAACCGATATCGCGCCATCGATTTTTCGATAGGATTTGGGCTCAGGCAAAAAAAGTTCCACTACGCCTACCCAAAAAAATAATTTTCGAGCCTGCAAAATTTCATTTTTTTGACTTTTTTTCGACTTTGATTTTTAAGGTTTTTTCATGGCCTACTAAAAAAATTTTCATATGTATTTTTCAAAAAAACTGTTATCGCCAACGTTTTTAGCGGACATTTTTGGGTCGGGCAGGGTATACATGAAAATTTTACAATTAAATGAAATTTTTTTTAGTAGGTCATGATGCCTATTTCTCGCAGGCTCGAAACTTATTTTTTTGTGTATGCGTAGTGGAACTTTTTTTCCTGAGCCCAAATCCTATCGATAAATCGATGGCGCGATATCGGTTAATAAATCGACCCAGTCTAATACATGTACATAAGTTAGTATGTGTGAGAAAATATATCTTAGCTTAATTCACAAAGGCCCTAACCAACATATTTTTCGAAACTGCGTTTTTCGCAGATTTTGGTATGATATTTAAAAAATAAAAATATAAACCGGTGATTAACTTTTGGAAATGTTAGAAAGTCTTACCATGGTTCAGCTGTATGGTTGGCTCATCTCTACAGCAACAACATACCTTTGTTCAGATTGTCAAAATCTGCGTGTTGGTGTTAGACGAATGGAAAGGAGACAAAACATAAAACTTTGCAATTCCTATGTGTTGTGGAAAAGCAATGCGCTAAATTAGGTCCAATTACTGAGAAAATAACTTAAAGTGATGTGAAACAATTTTTTTTTTTTCCAAAAAATTTACCACCACGGCAGTAAATTATTGTCAATGTGTTTGCTACATTTTACGTTTGCCATCTCCTTTTGATAATCCCTATCTATACCAGTGAAATGAAAAAAATAAAATCAGCTGATGAGATGAGACAACTATATAATTGAGCCATGAGTCTTACTCCGCTTATGAAAAAGAGGTTCTTGGCCCCGTATTCTATATTTTGAGGGCGTATTCGAAATTCCAAATATGCAGATTTTGTATACTCCAAAAATCTAAAACTAGAGGTATATATGTCTCCCAAATAATATATTTTCAATGTCTTATAGTGTTATTATATGTGAAATTTCGCCGGAGCTTCGCTACGTTTTGCATACTTTCACAAGTATTAAAGAATTACTAATAACTGATATATAACGTTCTAACTGATATAAACGTTCATAGTCGCCAAAAATTTTTTGAAATGAAGCATTCTAGTACTGCTATCCAAACATTATAATATTGTGACGAATATTAGCATCACTAAGCTGATACGAAATAATTAATCACGCAACAAAAAAAAAAAAAAGCATGAAGCAGCCAGTCGTGTGTACGTAAACAAATCAATCATCATTTACACACATACATACAAGGCAACGAAGAGATACTCACAAACATATGTAATCTTCAGCCGAAGTAGTACTCACGCATACACCCGCATATGGCTATAAGATAAACATAAACTACAAATATACATGTATATAGAAATTACCAAGCAGGAGATACAGCAGTTCTAGAAGGCGAAACGTCTAGACTTTAGTATAAATGTGTGAATGAAGTAACGGAGAGTATAAAGGCAGCGCAAGCTGGGTAGTAAGTAATCAGTTTGATTTAAACACGATATTAGTTGCGAAGTTAAGTATAATTGTGATTTATTCAACAGTTTAGCGATTCGAACGTTAGCAGAAGGTTTCAAATAAGCGGAATTTCCCGAAATTCGTTACAATATCAATTCAGTACGGATACAGGTTTAAATGCGCGAGAATGTCGCGTCAGTAACCCCCTGCAAAAAATCGTGCGATTGATCCCTAAAAAGATTGGTCTCCGATTTATCTCTTTTGTCTACATTTGGGCATAATTGATATTATTATTATTGTCTCTTTCGGGTACAGTTGGGATTAGTCAGTTTGAAATCTATGTAGGCCATTTTAAGATATAGTAAAACAAGTAAGGAAGGCTAAGTTCGGTTGTAACCCTGGAATGTGTTTGTATGACATGTGTATCAAATGGAAGGTATTAAAGAGAATTTAAAGAGGGAGTGGACGATAGTTCTATAAGTGGACGCCATTTAGGGATATCGCCATAAAGGTGGACCTGGGCTGACTCTAGAATTTGTTTGTACGATATGGGTATCAAATGAAAGGTTTTAATGAGTATTTTAAAAAGGAGTGCGCCTTTGTTCTATAGGCGGACGCCTGTTCGAGATGTCGCAATAAAGGTGGACCAGGAATGACTCTATAACGTGTTTTTACGACATGGGTATCAAATTAAAGGTATTAATGAGGATTTTAAAATGGAGTGGGCCTTAGTTCTATGGGTGGACGCCTTTTCGAGATATCGCCATAAAGGTGGAACAGGGGTGACTCTAGAATTTCTTTGTACGGTATGGGTATCAAATGAAAGGTATTAATGAGTATTTTAAAAGGGAAGGGGCCTTAGTCCTATAGGTGGACGCCTTTTCGAGATATCGTTATAAAGGTGGACCAGGGCTGACTCTAGAATGCCTTTGTACAATATTGGTATCAAAAGTAAGGTGATAATGAGTACTTTAAAAGGGAGTGGGCCTTAGTTCTATAGGTGGACCAGGGGTGACTCTAGAATGTGTTTGTACGATATGGGTATCAAATTAAAGGAATAAAGGGTTTTAAAAGGGAGTGGTGGTAGTTGTATATGTGAAGGCGTTTTCGAGATATCAACCAAAATGTGGACCAGGGTGACCCAGAACATCATCTGTCGGGTACCGCTAATTTATTTATATATGCAATACCACGCATAGCATTCCTGCCAAGATTTTAAGGGCTTTTGATTTCGCCCTGCAGACATTTTTCATTTTCTTCTAATTAATATGGTAGGTGTCACACCCATTTTACAAAGTTTTTTTCTAAAGTTATATTTTACGTCAATAAACCAATACAATTACCATGTTTCATCCCTTTTTTTCGTATTTGGTATAGAATTATGGCATAATTTTAATTTTTCGTAATTTTCGATATCGAAAAAGTGGGCGTGGTCATAGTCGGATTTCGGCCATTTTTTATACTAATACAAAGTGAGTTTAGATAAGTACGTGAACTGAGTTTAGAAAAGATATGCCGATTTTTGCTCAAGTTATCGTGTTAACGGCCGAGCCGAAGGACAGACGGTCGACTGTGTATAAAAACTGGGCGTGGCTTCAACCGATTTCGACCTTTTTTACAGAAAACAGTTATCGTCCTAGAATCTAAGCCCCTACCAAATTTCACAAGGATTGCTAAATTTTTGTTCGACTTATGGCATTAAAAGTATCCTAGACAAATGAAATGAAAAAGGACGGAGCCACGCCCATTTTGAAATTTTCTTTTATTTTTGTATTTTGTTCCACCATATCATTACTGGAGTTGAATGTTGACATAATTGACTTATATACTGTAAAGATATTAAATTTTTTGTTAAAATTTGACTTCAAAAAAAAAAATTTTTTAAAGGTGGCGTGGTCGTTCTCCGATTTTGCTAATTTTTATTAAGTATACATATATCAATAGTAGTAACGTTCGTGCCAAATTTCATTATGATATCTTCAACGACTGCCAAATTACAGCTTTTAAATTACCTTCTTTGAAAACTGGGCGGTGCCACGCCCATTGTCCATAATTTTACTAATCTTCTATTCTGTGTCATAAGGTCAACCGACCTACCAAGTTTCATCGCTTTATCAGTCTTTGGTAATGAATTATCGCACTTTTTCGGTTTTTCGAAATTTTCGAAATCGAAAAAGTGGGCGTGGTTATAGTCCGATATTGTTCATTTTAAACAGCGATCTGAGATGAGTGCCAAGGAACCTACATAACAAATTTCATCAAGATACCTTAAAATTTACTCAAGTTATCGTGCTATCGGACGGACGCACATGGCTCAATCAAATTTTTTTTCGATACTGATGATTTTGATATATGAAAGTTTATATCTATCTCGATTCCTTTATACCTGTACAACCAACCGTTATCCAATCAAAGTTAATATACTCTGTGATCTCTGCTCAACGGCAACGAAATGAGTAAAATAAAAAATTTTACAGGTGATTGAATAGAATTATTTAAGAACAAGTAAGGAAGGCTAAGTTCGGGTGTAACCGAACATTACATACTCAGTTGAGAGCTATGGAGACAAAATAAGGAAAATCACCATGTAGGAAAATGAACCTAGGGTAACCCTGGAATGTGGTTGTATGACATGTGTATCAAATGGAAAGTATTAAAGAGTATTTTAAGAGAGAGTAGGCCATAGTTCTATGGATGGACGCCATTTGGGGATATCGCCATAAAGGTGGACCAGGGCTGACTCTAGAATTTGTTTGTACGATATGGGTATCAAATGAAAGGTGTTACTGAGCATTTTAAGAGGGAGTGGGCCTTAGGTCTATCGGTGGACGCCTTTTCGAGATATCACCATTAAGGTGGGCCAGGGGTGACTCTAGAATGTGTTTGTACGATATGGGTATCAAATGAAAGGTGGTAATGAGTATTTTAAAAGGGAATGGGCTTTAGTTCTATAGGTGAAAGCCTTTTCGAGAAATCGCCATAAATGTGGACCAGGAGTGACTCTAGAATATGTTTCTACGATATGGGTATCAAATGAAAGGTGTTAATGAGTATTTTGAAAAGGAGTGATCCTTAGTTCCATAGGTGGACGCCGTTTCGAGATATCGCCATAAAGGTGGACCAGGGGTGACTCTAGAATGTGTTTGTACGATATGGGAATCAAATGAAAGGTGTTACTGAGCATTTTAAGAGGGAGTGGGCATTAGGTCTATAGGTGGACGCCTTTTCGAGATATCGCCATTAGGTTGGGCCAGGGGTGACTCTAGAATGTTTGTACGATATGGGTATCAAACGAAAAGTGTTACTGAGCATTTTAAGAGGGAGTGGGCATTAGGTCTATAGGCGGACGCCTTTTCGAAATATCGCCATTAGGGTGGGCCAGGGGTGACTCTGGATTGTGTTTGTACGATATGGGTATCAAATGAAAGGTGGTAATGAGTATTTTAAAAGGGAGTAATCCTTAGTTCTATAGGTGGGCGCCTTTTCGAGATATCGCCATAAAGGTGGACCAAGGGTGACTCTAGAATGTTTGTACGATATGGGTATCAAACGAAAGGTGTTACTGAGCATTTTAAGAGGGAGTGGGCATGAGGTCTATAGGTGGACGCGTTTTCGAGATACCGCCATTAGGGTGGGCCAGGGGTGACTCTAGAATGTTTGTACGGTATGCGTATCAAACGAAAGGTGTTACTGAGCATTTTAAGAGGGAGTGGGCATTAGGTCTATAGGTGGACGCCTTTTCGAGATATCGCCATTAGGGTGGGCCAGGGGTGACTCTAGAATGTGTTTGTACGATATGGGTATCAAATGAAAGGTGGTAATGGGCATTTTAAAAGGGAGTAACCCTTAGTTCTATAGGTGGACGCCTTTTCGAGATATCGCCATAAAGGTGGACCAAGGGTGACTCTAGAATGTTTGTACGATATGCGTATCAAACGAAAGGTGTTACTGAGCATTTTAAGAGGGAGTGGGCATTAGGTCTATAGGTGGACGCCTTTTCGAGATATCGCCATTAGGGTGGGCCAGGGGTGACTCTAGAATGTGTTTGTACGATATGGGTATCAAACGAAAGGTGCTACTGAGCATTTTAAGAGGGAGTGGGCATTAGGTCTACAGGTGGACGCCTATTCGAGATATCGCCATTAGGGTGGGCCAGGGGTGACTCTAGAATGTGTTTGTACGATATGGGTATCAAATGAGTATTTTAAAAGGGAGTAATCCTTAGTTCTATAGGTGGACGCCTTTTCGAGATATCGCCATAAAGGTGGACCAAGGGTGACTCTAGAATATGTTTGTACGATATGGATATCAAATTGAAGGTATTAATGAGGGTTTTAAAAGCGAGTGGCCCTTAGATGTATATGTGAAGGCGTTCTCGCGATATCGACCAAAATGTGGACCAGGTGATCCAGAAAATCATCTGTCGGGTACTGCTAATTTATTTATATATGCAACACCACTAACAGTATTCCTGCCAAGATTCCAAGGGCTGTTGATTTCGCCTTGTACTTTTTCATTTTCTTCTACTTAATATGGTAGGTGTCACACCCATTTTACAAAGTTTTTTCCAAAGTTATATTTTGCGTCAATAAACCACTCCAGTTACCATGTTTCATACCTTTTTTCGTATTTGGTATAGAATTATGGCATTTTTTTCATTTTTCGTAATTTTCGATATCGATAAAGTGGGCGTGGTTATGGTCGGATTTCGGCCATTTTTTATACCAAGATAAAGTGAGTTCAGATAAGTACGTGGCCTAAGTTTAGTAAAGATATATCGGTTTTTGCTCAAGTTATTGTGTTAACGGCCGAGCGGAAGGACAGACGGTGGACTGTGTATAAAAACTGGGCGTGGCTTCCACCGATTTCGCCCATTTTCACAGAGAACAGTTACCGTCATAGAGTCTATTCCAAATTTGAGAAGGATTGGTAAATTTTTGTTCGACTTATGGTATTGGAGAGGGTGCGAATCAAATCAAAAACGTATTTTCAGCGTATCCAATTGCTGGTAGTAATGCTAAAATCTATATTTATTTAATCTATTAACAAATCAAGTGTATTTATATTTTTTACAAGATTCTTACACTTATATTTTTGCGTGCTAAGAAGCGACCTTCTCCAATTAAGTTAGAATCCAAAAAGAGCGAATTGTATTCACGAACGTAGGGAAAGCAATTGACAGCGCAGCCAGGTAAATGCAAAGCAGCGCAAAAGAATTAAATGTATTGTAGACGTGGGCAATACATTCACAGCTAAGCAGAAGTTAAGTAGTGCAAAGAGAGGGAATTGTATTTGCGAACGTAAGCAAAGGCAAACTCAGAAATACAACGCCGATCAGTCTCGGCGTACGGCGTTAAACTGGAAGCGGTGTAACATACTCCCCTACGTGAACTCCGCTGTACGTGGTTCACTTCGCACATCAAGCTTCGCAAGCTTAACAACTGGCCTGGTATAAAATCCTTCACTGGTTTTGATTACAGCACTGCGTACCTTACCGTCAGTTGATTGATTGACGTCCACAACGATCCCCTTTTTCCAAGTATTTCGTTTAACGTTTTCGTCAACGACGATCACTATATCCCCAATTCGTATAGGGGTAGCGGTTTTGTCTAACCATTTTGTCCTTCTTGTGAGCCAAGGTAAATATTCTCGTAGCCATCTTTTCCAGAAATGTTCAGCCACTTGTCCAGAGATTCGCAGGTTTTTATTCAGTGTCGCATTATCAGTATCATCAAAGCAGAATTTTATTTCCCCGTTTGAGCTACCCAGCAGAAAATGGTTAGGCGTAATCGCATCTGCCTCTGGTTCATCAAGCGGAACGTATGTAAGTGGTCTAGAGTTTAAAATGAACTCCACCTCTGCCAAAGTCGCTCTTAGTATATCTTCCCGTAAATTAGCCGGAGGTAATATGTCCATAAGTACAGATTTAACAGAGTGTACCATTCTCTCCCAACAGCCTCCCATATGTGGTGCTGCGGGCGGTATAAATTTCCATTTGATGTCCGGGTGGCGGTCTTTGAGTTTATCGGCTGACAGTTTTTTAATTTCGCTTTCCAGTATGCGGTTGGTTCCACGAAAATTCGTACCATTATCTGACCAAATGCATGCTGGCACCCCACGGCGAGAAACAAACTGTTTCAGCACAAGCAAGAAGCAGTCAGTTGAAAGTAATGACGCCAACTCGATATGGACGGCGCGTACTGTTAAGCAAGTGAAAGGCCGAGCAAAGGCCCCAAGCCTTTCTATCGGTAAAGCTCCCATTTCTGGTGGATGCGGGGTCACGCGATTATTGCGGCACACTTGGCAGGTTTTCACGGTGTCCTTTATTAATGCCCTCAAGCCTTGTATCCAATACCTTTGCCGCATTTCGTTCACCACGATTTCATTATGGTGATGGTGAAACTTACGATGATAAAAGTCTGCTATGAGATGTGTCACCTGGTGATGACGGGGCAGAATCGTAGGGCGCTTTACCGAGTAACTAACTCCTTCTATTGCGTCGATTCTTCCTTGTACTCTCAATATTCCATATTCGTCCAAGAAGGGAGAGCATTTGTAAATGCTACTTTTCGGAGATATATTTCCACCCGCAATAAGACATGAGATCTCTTCGTAATAAATTTCCTCTTGACAATTGCGAATAATAACACATTCGTATCCTTCGACGTCTAGCTTACTCAACAAATTAAACATTTTGGAAGACTGCAATATCTTCAACGCGATTTTGTTGAGGAAGCGTATTACATAGCCTTGCGCGTTTCTTAGCCTCTCCCACCTGCAGAATCTATCAGCTTCGGGGCTAATGATCTTAAGAGGTGACATCGTTTTCCGTATTAACTCCATATGAAACAGAGGTTCTGACTCACAGACTAGATTTCCTTTCGGCCATTCACTTTCAGGAAGGGTTAAAAAATGCGGGCCCTTAAACCATCGGGCGTCCGAGTCTAACACCGGTTCCCTCGACCACTTGGTACCTTCGTCGGCCACGTTTTCTGATGTGGGGACCCACCTCCATTCATCCACTAATGAGTCTTCCAATATTTCGTCTACCCTTACAGCCACGAACTGCTGAAATTTTCTTGCATCGGATCGGATCCAGTATAATACATTTTTCGAGTCAGACCAAAAAATCCTGCGTTCAAGGGAAACCGAAAACTCCTTTTCTAAAAATTTTGCTAATCGTAACCCAAGAATCGCAGCCATTAATTCCAATCTGGAATCGAAGTGGGCTTCAAAGGCGCCACGCGGGTTTTCGAAGCCACCAGACTGCAAACAAATACGTTCCTTCTTTCTGCGCGCAAATATGCGACCGCTGCGTAAGCGACCATACTGGCATCCACAAAAACGTGCAGCTCAACCCTCTCGGCGGAGTTAACTAAGGAATAACAGCGAGGAATACGCACATTTGTTATAGATCCTAGGCGGCTTAACCAGGTCTTCCACTTTTCCTCTTGCTCAGCCTTAATGCACTCGTCCCACATGACACCTGATCGCCATATCTCTTGCATTAGTACCTTCGCATAAATAAGATAGAATCCCAAAAGTCCTAAGTGGTCAAATATTCTCATTATTAACCGAAGTATCTCACGTTTAGTTGAAGATTTATCCACACCATAAACTTCTCTCGAAAACCTATCAGAGAACGTGAACACGTCGTCGACCGGAGACCACCACATTCCCAAAATTTTCTCTTGATAGGTACTTTGGTTTTCGATATGTTTGTCCTCTTGATGAAAATGTCCGCTTAAGGCACCCAACACGGCTGTCGAGTTCGATTTCCAGCTTCTCATATCGAAACCACCGTCAGCGTGGATACCACGTACAACTGAAGCCAGTTCTATCATCTCCTCCTCTGTATTTGCACTTTGAAGCCAGTCATCTACGAAGGTGTTTTCGATTATCGCATCTACCGCGGCAGGGTGCTGGTCCCGGAATCGCTCAGCGTTTTTGTTTTTTACGTAATTGGCTGATGAAGGCGAACATGAGGCTCCGAACGTCATTACCTGCATGATATATATATCGGGATCTCTCAATTTGTCTCCCTCACGCCATAAAAATTTCTGCGCAGCTTGGTCGTCTTTATTCACTAATACTTGATGATACATTTCGCGAATATCGCCACATAAGGCGATTGGCTTTTCCCGAAATCGGATTAGTATGCCTACAAGAGACTGTGAGATCTGGGCCTTTCATAAGAAAGGAATTTAGGGGCATATTATTAACAGCCGCTGCCGCATCCCACACCAGACGAGTTTTGTTTTTGTTAACGTTAGCAACAGTAAAAATTGGAATATACCACGATTTATCACTCTGGCATGAATCATGCTTACCAAGTTTTTTCACATACCCTTTGCGCTCGTATTCTGCGATGGTAGTTATAAGAAACTGTTTCAAACCAGGATCGCGTGTCATCTTTGCTTCTAAACACTGCAGCCTGCGGCTTGCCATTTGAAAGGAGTCGGGTAGCTTTACGTTGTCGGACTTCCACAAAAGACCCGTTTCCCATCTTCTTTCGTTAGGACGATATCTTGTTGTAGACTCCATAATTCGAAGAGAGCGTTCGTCTTCCTTTGAGATGAGGGGTTCAACTGCTCGAATTCCTACCGACTCTAAGGAAAAGTATGATGAAGCAGCTTCTCCAAACGGCCGCTATTATCGCAATCGCAAACGTGTATCACCCTCTGCGAAGTATCTTCATTGTTGCTATTCTTACCGAATACCGACCACCCTAGCTCACACCTAACTGCGATGACGTTGTCTAACTCCGATTGCCGAATTTCTAGTGGTACGCAAAGTTTAATGTTGTCTAAGCTTATAAGAACTCTGGCTCGTACTGCTTCATAGGGATAAACTGGTACATTCTGGTAAATGTTCACGTTCTGATATGTCTTGTTCATCCAAAGATTGTAATGGTAAATTTAGTTTTGACACTGTACGAGCATTATGCAGATAGAAATCTGGCGCTCCTCTATTCTGAGTTGATATTTTCACTCTAACTGTCTTTGATTTTAATTCATTCTGAGTTATGTCGCCCGTCCATTGCAGACAAAGCTCTTTTTGCGGGCCGTCTAAACCCAACTCGTTTGCTAAACTGTGCTCATTAGCGTGCATGCTGATTCTTCGTCAGCGAATGCGTACGTATTTACGACTTTGTTTTGGCCAAACAATGTCACAGGTATATAACGAAAGAGAGTGCGCTTACTATACTTCAGGTGACATAAAATGGGAGACGTCGTTTGATTTTTGACGTCTGTTTGATTTTTCGTTTGCACGTCGCCGTTGGTTTTAGTAATGGTATGCAAGAGTGGGTTATGAGCCATTTGACAGCCGTCAACACCACATTTCTTCTTTGAGTTACAATTCCTAACGAAATGCTGTTTAAAACAACGAATACATAGCTTTTCCTTGCGCACAAATTCCCATCTAGCCTCTTTTTTCATAGCTAGAAACTCACTACAATTTGTCAATAGATGATTAACGTGGCATTTCGGATAATCAATTTGCTTCCGGTCTCCCCCAACTACGTCGTGCGTCATAAGGATTTCACGTTGCTGCTTACGACTACCCCTTTTTTCTTCTACACGAGACGAGGATAAAACAGAGCTGCCAATAGGCGTAACCTGACTGGCACATGTGGCCAGAGCGAATAACCACTCGTCAAATGCAATGATGTCAACTCGTTGGTGCGTTAACCTATAACGTCCCCAATCTAGCTTAAGGTCGTAAGGCAACTTGGCCAGCAAATCGTTGAGCAACATTGGGTCATTTAAATAAGTGTCTAACCCGATTGCTTGCATGGTCGTTCTGTAGTTTTGAACGGCCAATGCGAAATTAATTAAAGTATCCATTTTATTCATCCTTACGTCTGGGTATTGTCTTAGCTTAACTTGCAATGCTTGCTGTATTACGTCGGCACGGCCATATAACATGCGCAAGGTTTCGAGTGCAAAAGGAACAGTGCTCGGCATCATGAGCTTTCCCCGTACAGCTTCCAGAGCCTGACCTCTTAGGCATTTTTGTAGACGAATCAAGTTCTCTTGATTGCTAAAACCGCAGCGCTCTGTAGATTGCTGGAAATTGGTGATAAAAACTGGCCACTCTCCGGGTTACCCGAAAATAGCGGTAGATCCTTTGAAATTACGTGTCGTGCAGAAATATGAGATGCAGACAACGTTATGTCGTTCTCCGAGTTGTGTCCATATAGCTGATTGCCAAAGGAAGCGTTGGAAAAATTTGGTAGGTTATGGAATGACGTTGGCGGTAAAGCGCTGTCATATTGGTTAGAGCGATTTGGAAAATTCCGAAATGTGTTTGGTTGGTAACCAATAAACGGTTGCGAAGAACTTATCGGATAATGCAATAAAGCTGTCGGCACGTCTATGGGAAATCTGTTTGAACGGGCTCCGCAACTCTGTATACCAGAGAATAAGGACATGCCTTCCCGGTGGTTGCCCGATATGCTGAACACGGGACCCAGATTTGGTGCGAATGCATTTGATACGTTTGTGCCGCTAGATGCAGTATTCTGCGAAGAAATTTCAGAAATAATTCCAGAAGAACAAGTAGTCGTATGCATTTGTTGTGCATAATTGCGACCAATCACGCGGGTCGTTGCGGGAAAATTTTGGGAAAGGCTGTAATTAGTTAATTCAAGAGGTGGAAAGTTACTTTGCGGCTGACCGCATGTCAAAAACGGTTGATGGAACATACTGACAGTAGGTTTATTACGCAACCCCATTTCCGACGACTGTGTTCCCAGTTCTAGCGACGCATCGTTACGAATAGATATAGGTGGCAGTGAACTAGGAACATAGCTGCTAGAACCGGTACCCCATCTTACTTGCAGATCACTTTCAATACTTGCGGCGTCTCTGGCAATATTTGCTTGTGCAGACCGTGCTCGCTTTTTAGGATTCTCCCTTTCTTTGAGCAAAGTTCCCGCCCGAGTTCGCCGAGGAGAGGGACCACGTGACGACCCTTCTGATGGTTGATGTACAGGTGAGGTTGCTTGCAAGGGCATTGGTGTAGATGCGACGAATATTTGAGTGGCATGAGTACCAGCCACAGTTATTGCAGGTGCCTGTGCTTCAGTGGACGCGCAAACAGTAGACAAAGCTGTGGCGCCGGTTGGAGCGATTTGGCCATCCAAGTTAACAGTGGCTGCATTTTGGTCAACCGAATGCTGTTCTGTCTGAACATTCATTTTCGTTTTTCAGGTTATGATTACACGTGCCTATTCGATCGTTTACAAGATGCGGAAGCACCAAAGTATTTTAGTTTATTGGGTGCGAATCAAATCAAAAACGTATTTTCAGCGTATCCAATTGCTGGTAGTAATGCTAAAATCTATATTTATTTAATTTATTAACAAATCAAGTGTATTTATATTTTTTGCAAGATTCTTACACTTATGTAGAGCTAATTGTATTTGCGAACGTAAGCAAAGGCAAACTCAGAAATACAACGCCGATCCGTCTCGGCGTACGGCGTTAAACTGGAAGCGGCGTAACATATGGCATTAAAAGTATTCTAGACAAACTAAATGAAAATGGGCGGAGCCACGCCCATTTTGAAATTTTCTTTTATTTTTGTATTTTGTTACATCAAATCATTACTGGAGTTCAATTTTGACTTAATTTACTTATATACAGTAAAGATATTAAATTTTTTGTTAAAATTTGAATTAAAAAAATTTTTTTTTAATTCAAATTTTAACAAAAAATTTAATATCTTTACTGTATATAAGTAAATTAAGTCAAAATTGAACTCCAGTAATGATTTGATGTAACAAAATACAAAAATAAAAGAAAATTTCAAAATGGGCGTGGCTCCGCCCATTTTCATTTAGTTTGTCTAGAATACTTTTAATGCCATATGTTACGCCGCTTCCAGTTTAACGCCGTACGCCGAGACGGATCGGCGTTGTATTTCTGAGTTTGCCTTTGCTTACGTTCGCAAATACAATTAGCTCTACATAAGTGTAAGAATCTTGCAAAAAATATAAATACACTTGATTTGTTAATAAATTAAATAAATATAGATTTTAGCATTACTACCAGCAATTGGATACGCTGAAAATACGTTTTTGATTTGATTCGCACCCAATAAACTAAAATACTTTGGTGCTTCCGCATCTTGTAAACGATCGAATAGGCACGTGTAATCATAACCTGAAAAACGAAAATGAATGTTCAGACAGAACAGCATTCGGTTGACCAAAATGCAGCCACTGTTAACTTGGATGGCCAAATCGCTCCAACCGGCGCCACAGCTTTGTCTACTGTTTGCGCGTCCACTGAAGCACAGGCACCTGCAATAACTGTGGCTGGTACTCATGCCACTCAAATATTCGTCGCATCTACACCAATGCCCTTGCAAGCAACCTCACCTGTACATCAACCATCAGAAGGGTCGTCACGTGGTCCCTCTCCTCGGCGAACTCGGGCGGGAACTTTGCTCAAAGAAAGGGAGAATCCTAAAAAGCGAGCACGGTCTGCACAAGCAAATATTGCCAGAGACGCCGCAAGTATTGAAAGTGATCTGCAAGTAAGATGGGGTACCGGTTCTAGCAGCTATGTTCCTAGTTCACTGCCACCTATATCTATTCGTAACGATGCGTCGCTAGAACTGGGAACACAGTCGTCGGAAATGGGGTTGCGTAATAAACCTACTGTCAGTATGTTCCATCAACCGTTTTTGACATGCGGTCAGCCGCAAAGTAACTTTCCACCTCTTGAATTAACTAATTACAGCCTTTCCCAAAATTTTCCCGCAACGACCCGCGTGATTGGTCGCAATTATGCACAACAAATGCATACGACTACTTGTTCTTCTGGAATTATTTCTGAAATTTCTTCGCAGAATACTGCATCTAGCGGCACAAACGTATCAAATGCATTCGCACCAAATCTGGGTCCCGTGTTCAGCATATCGGGCAACCACCGGGAAGGCATGTCCTTATTCTCTGGTATACAGAGTTGCGGAGCCCGTTCAAACAGATTTCCCATAGACGTGCCGACAGCTTTATTGCATTATCCGATAAGTTCTTCGCAACCGTTTATTGGTTACCAACCAAACACATTTCGGAATTTTCCAAATCGCTCTAACCAATATGACAGCGCTTTACCGCCAACGTCATTCCATAACCTACCAAATTTTTCCAACGCTTCCTTTGGCAATCAGCTATATGGACACAACTCGGAGAACGACATAACGTTGTCTGCATCTCATATTTCTGCACGACACGTAATTTCAAAGGATCTACCGCTATTTTCGGGTAACCCGGAGAGTGGCCAGTTTTTATCACCAATTTCCAGCAATCTACAGAGCGCTGCGGTTTTAGCAATCAAGAGAACTTGATTCGTCTACAAAAATGCCTAAGAGGTCAGGCTCTGGAAGCTGTACGGGGAAAGCTCATGATGCCGAGCACTGTTCCTTTTGCACTCGAAACCTTGCGCATGTTATATGGCCGTGCCGACGTAATACAGCAAGCATTGCAAGTTAAGCTAAGACAATACCCAGACGTAAGGATGAATAAAATGGATACTTTAATTAATTTCGCATTGGCCGTTCAAAACTACAGAACGACCATGCAAGCAATCGGGTTAGACACTTATTTAAATGACCCAATGTTGCTCAACGATTTGCTGGCCAAGTTGCCTTACGACCTTAAGCTAGATTGGGGACGTTATAGGTTAACGCACCAACGAGTTGACATCATTGCATTTGACGAGTGGTTATTCGCTCTGGCCACATGTGCCAGTCAGGTTACGCCTATTGGCAGCTCTGTTTTATCCTCGTCTCGTGTAGAAGAAAAAAGGGGTAGTCGTAAGCAGCAACGTGAAATCCTTATGACGCACGACGTAGTTGGGGGAGACCGGAAGCAAATTGATTATCCGAAATGCCACGTTAATCATCTATTGACAAATTGTAGTGAGTTTCTAGCTATGAAAAAAGAGGCTAGATGGGAATTTGTGCGCAAGGAAAAGCTATGTATTCGTTGTTTTAAACAGCATTTCGTTAGGAATTGTAACTCAAAGAAGAAATGTGGTGTTGACGGCTGTCAAATGGCTCATAACCCACTCTTGCATACCATTACTAAAACCAACGGCGACGTGCAAACGAAAAATCAAACAGACGTCAAAAATCAAACGACGTCTCCCATTTTATGTCACCTGAAGTATAGTAAGCGCACTCTCTTTCGTTATATACCTGTGACATTGTTTGGCCAAAACAAAGTCGTAAATACGTACGCATTCGCTGACGAAGAATCAGCATGCACGCTAATGAGCACAGTTTAGCAAACGAGTTGGGTTTAGACGGCCCGCAAAAAGAGCTTTGTCTGCAATGGACGGGCGACATAACTCAGAATGAATTAAAATCAAAGACAGTTAGAGTGAAAATATCAACTCAGAATAGAGGAGCGCCAGATTTCTATCTGCATAATGCTCGTACAGTGTCAAAACTAAATTTACCATTACAATCTTTGGATGAACAAGACATATCAGAACGTGAACATTTACCAGAATGTACCAGTTTATCCCTATGAAGCAGTACGAGCCAGAGTTCTTATAAGCTTAGACAACATTAAACTTTGCGTACCACTAGAAATTCGGCAATCGGAGTTAGACAACGTCATCGCAGTTAGGTGTGAGCTAGGGTGGTCGGTATTCGGTAAGAATAGCAACAATGAAGATACTTCGCAGAGGGTGATACACGTTTGCGATTGCGATAATAGCGGCCGTTTGGAGAAGCTGCTTCATCATACTTTTCCTTAGAGTCGGTAGGAATTCGAGCAGTTGAACCCCTCATCTCAAAGGAAGACGAACGCTCTCTTCGAATTATGGAGTCTACAACAAGATATCGTCCTAACGAAAGAAGATGGGAAACGGGTCTTTTGTGGAAGTCCGACAACGTAAAGCTACCCGACTCCTTTCAAATGGCAAGCCGCAGGCTGCAGTGTTTAGAAGCAAAGATGACACGCGATCCTGGTTTGAAACAGTTTCTTATAACTACCATCGCAGAATACGAGCGCAAAGGGTATGTGAAAAAACTTGGTAAGCATGATTCATGCCAGAGTGATAAATCGTGGTATATTCCAATTTTTACTGTTGCTAACGTTAACAAAAACAAAACTCGTCTGGTGTGGGATGCGGCAGCGGCTGTTAATAATATGCCCCTAAATTCCTTTCTTATGAAAGGCCCAGATCTCACAGTCTCTTGTAGGCATACTAATCCGATTTCGGGAAAAGCCAATCGCCTTATGTGGCGATATTCGCGAAATGTATCATCAAGTATTAGTGAATAAAGACGACCAAGCTGCGCAGAAATTTTTATGGCGTGAGGGAGACAAATTGAGAGATCCCGATATATATATCATGCAGGTAATGACGTTCGGAGCCTCATGTTCGCCTTCATCAGCCAATTACGTAAAAAACAAAAACGCTGAGCGATTCCGGGACCAGCACCCTGCCGCGGTAGATGCGATAATCGAAAACACCTTCGTAGATGACTGGCTTCAAAGTGCAAATACAGAGGAGGAGATGATAGAACTGGCTTCAGTTGTACGTGGTATCCACGCTGACGGTGGTTTCGATATGAGAAGCTGGAAATCGAACTCGACAGCCGTGTTGGGTGCCTTAAGCGGACATTTTCATCAAGAGGACAAACATATCGAAAACCAAAGTACCTATCAAGAGAAAATTTTGGGAATGTGGTGGTCTCCGGTCGACGACGTGTTCACGTTCTCTGATAGGTTTTCGAGAGAAGTTTATGGTGTGGATAAATCTTCAACTAAACGTGAGATACTTCGGTTAATAATGAGAATATTTGACCACTTAGGACTTTTGGGATTCTATCTTATTTATGCGAAGGTACTAATGCAAGAGATATGGCGATCAGGTGTCATGTGGGACGAGTGCATTAAGGCTGAGCAAGAGGAAAAGTGGAAGACCTGGTTAAGCCGCCTAGGATCTATAACAAATGTGCGTATTCCTCGCTGTTATTCCTTAGTTAACTCCGCCGAGAGGGTTGAGCTGCACGTTTTTGTGGATGCCAGTATGGTCGCTTACGCAGCGGTCGCATATTTGCGCGCAGAAAGAAGGAACGTATTTGTTTGCAGTCTGGTGGCTTCGAAAACCCGCGTGGCGCCTTTGAAGCCCACTTCGATTCCAGATTGGAATTAATGGCTGCGATTCTTGGGTTACGATTAGCAAAATTTTTAGAAAAGGAGTTTTCGGTTTCCCTTGAACGCAGGATTTTTTGGTCTGACTCGAAAAATGTATTATACTGGATCCGATCCGATGCAAGAAAATTTCAGCAGTTCGTGGCTGTAAGGGTAGACGAAATATTGGAAGACTCATTAGTGGATGAATGGAGGTGGGTCCCCACATCAGAAAACGTGGCCGACGAAGGTACCAAGTGGTCGAGGGAACCGGTGTTAGACTCGGACGCCCGATGGTTTAAGGGCCCGCATTTTTTAACCCTTCCTGAAAGTGAATGGCCGAAAGGAAATCTAGTCTGTGAGTCAGAACCTCTGTTTCATATGGAGTTAATACGGAAAACGATGTCACCTCTTAAGATCATTAGCCCCGAAGCTGATAGATTCTGCAGGTGGGAGAGGCTAAGAAACGCGCAAGGCTATGTAATACGCTTCCTCAACAAAATCGCGTTGAAGATATTGCAGTCTTCCAAAATGTTTAATTTGTTGAGTAAGCTAGACGTCGAAGGATACGAATGTGTTATTATTCGCAATTGTCAAGAGGAAATTTATTACGAAGAGATCTCATGTCTTATTGCGGGTGGAAATATATCTCCGAAAAGTAGCATTTACAAATGCTCTCCCTTCTTGGACGAATATGGAATATTGAGAGTACAAGGAAGAATCGACGCAATAGAAGGAGTTAGTTACTCGGTAAAGCGCCCTACGATTCTGCCCCGTCATCACCAGGTGACACATCTCATAGCAGACTTTTATCATCGTAAGTTTCACCATCACCATAATGAAATCGTGGTGAACGAAATGCGGCAAAGGTATTGGATACAAGGCTTGAGGGCATTAATAAAGGACACCGTGAAAACCTGCCAAGTGTGCCGCAATAATCGCGTGACCCCGCATCCACCAGAAATGGGAGCTTTACCGATAGAAAGGCTTGGGGCCTTTGCTCGGCCTTTCACTTGCTTAACAGTACGCGCCGTCCATATCGAGTTGGCGTCATTACTTTCAACTGACTGCTTCTTGCTTGTGCTGAAACAGTTTGTTTCTCGCCGTGGGGTGCCAGCATGCATTTGGTCAGATAATGGTACGAATTTTCGTGGAACCAACCGCATACTGGAAAGCGAAATTAAAAAACTGTCAGCCGATAAACTCAAAGACCGCCACCCGGACATCAAATGGAAATTTATACCGCCCGCAGCACCACATATGGGAGGCTGTTGGGAGAGAATGGTACACTCTGTTAAATCTGTACTTATGGACATATTACCTCCGGCTAATTTACGGGAAGATATACTAAGAGCGACTTTGGCAGAGGTGGAGTTCATTTTAAACTCTAGACCACTTACATACGTTCCGCTTGATGAACCAGAGGCAGATGCGATTACGCCTAACCATTTTCTGCTGGGTAGCTCAAACGGGGAAATAAAATTCTGCTTTGATGATACTGATAATGCGACACTGAATAAAAACCTGCGAATCTCTGGACAAGTGGCTGAACATTTCTGGAAAAGATGGCTACGAGAATATTTACCTTGGCTCACAAGAAGGACAAAATGGTTAGACAAAACCGCTACCCCTATACGAATTGGGGATATAGTGATCGTCGTTGACGAAAACGTTAAACGAAATACTTGGAAAAAGGGGATCGTTGTGGACGTCAATCAATCAACTGACGGTAAGGTACGCAGTGCTGTAATCAAAACCAGTGAAGGATTTTATACCAGGCCAGTTGTTAAGCTTGCGAAGCTTGATGTGCGAAGTGAACCACGTACAGCGGAGTTCACGTAGGGGAGTATGTTACACCGCTTCCAGTTTAACGCCGTACGCCGAGACTGATCGGCGTTGTATTTCTGAGTTTGCCTTTGCTTACGTTCGCAAATACAATTCCCTCTCTTTGCACTACTTAACTTCTGCTTAGCTGTGAATGTATTGCCCACGTCTACAATACATTTAATTCTTTTGCGCTGCTTTGCATTTACCTGGCTGCGCTGTCAATTGCTTTCCCTACGTTCGTGAATACAATTCGCTCTTTTTGGATTCTAACTTAATTGGAGAAGGTCGCTTCTTAGCACGCAAAAATATAAGTGTAAGAATCTTGTAAAAAATATAAATACACTTGATTTGTTAATAGATTAAATAAATATAGATTTTAGCATTACTACCAGCAATTGGATACGCTGAAAATACGTTTTTGATTTGATTCGCACCCTCTCCAATACCATAAGTCGAACAAAAATTTACCAATCCTTCTCAAATTTGGAATAGACTCTATGACGGTAACTGTTCTCTGTGAAAATGGGCGAAATCGGTGGAAGCCACGCCCAGTTTTTATACACAGTCCACCGTCTGTCCTTCCGCTCGGCCGTTAACACAATAACTTGAGCAAAAACCGATATATCTTTACTAAACTTAGGCCACGTACTTATCTGAACTCACTTTATCTTGGTATAAAAAATGGCCGAAATCCGACCATAACCACGCCCACTTTATCGATATCGAAAATTACGAAAAATGAAAAAAATGCCATAATTCTATACCAAATACGAAAAAAGGTATGAAACATGGTAACTGGAGTGGTTTATTGACGCAAAATATAACTTTGGAAAAAACTTTGTAAAATGGGTGTGACACCTACCATATTAAGTAGAAGAAAATGAAAAAGTACAAGGCGAAATCAACAGCCCTTGGAATCTTGGCAGGAATACTGTTAGTGGTGTTGCATATATAAATAAATTAGCAGTACCCGACAGATGATTTTCTGGATCACCTGGTCCACATTTTGGTCGATATCGCGAGAACGCCTTCACATATACATCTAAGGGCCACTCGCTTTTAAAACCCTCATTAATACCTGCAATTTGATATCCATATCGTACAAACATATTCTAGAGTCACCCTTGGTCCACCTTTATGGCGATATCTCGAAAAGGCGTCCACCTATAGAACTAAGGATTACTCCCTTTTAAAATACTCATTTGATACCCATATCGTACAAACACATTCTAGACAAACTAAATGAAAATGGGCGGAGCCACGCCCATTTTGAAATTTTCTTTTATTTTTGTATTTTGTTACATCAAATCATTACTGGAGTTCAATTTTGACTTAATTTACTTATATACAGTAAAGATATTAAATTTTTTGTTAAAATTTGAATTAAAAAAAAATTTTTTTAAAAGTGGGCGTGTTCTTCATCCAATTTTGCTAATTCTTATTTAGCACATATATAGTAATAGTAGTAACGTTCCTGCCAAATTTCATCATGATATCTTCAACGACTGCCAAATTACAGCTTGCAAAACTTTTAAATTACCTTCTTGTAAAAGTGGGCGGTGCCACGCCCGTTGTCCAAAATCTTACTAATTTTCTATTCTTCGTCATAACTTCAACCCATATACCAAGTTTAATCGCTTTATCCGCCTTTGGCAATGAATTATCGCATTTTTTCGGTTTTACGAAATTTTCGATATCGAAAAAGTGGGCGTGGTTATAGTCCGATATCGTTCATTTTAAATAGCGATCTGAGATGAGTGCCCAGGAATCTACATACCGAATTTCATCAAGATACCTCAAAATTTACTCAAGTTATCGTGTTAACGGGCAGACGGACGGACGGACGGACGGACGGACATGGCTCAATCAAATTTTTTTTTCGATACTGATGATTTTGATATATGGAAGTCTATATCTATCTCGATTCCTTTATACCTGTACAACCAACCGTTATCCAATCAAAGTTAATATACTCTGTGAGCTCAGCTCAACTGAGTATAAAAATTAGTAGCATTGATGTAGAACCTGAATAAAATACAAATTATAAAATACTGAAATTGCTTATTTCAATATAAACCGGAAATGAATCTAGAACAATTTTAATTATTGTTTTATTTTAAAATAGATTACATCGGTGAGTATCATTCTACTACCATTAGGGTCAAAAATGTTATTTGAGGCCTTATTGAACCGAAAAGGGACTAAACTTCATATGTTCCCGGTATAAAAGGGTACAGTTAGTCTCTTCATAGGACATGCTCAAACAAAAGGCAACAGTTCAACTCATACAAAGAGATAAAAACTGACATTGGTCGCATACTCCTTTGCGTTTCATCCCGGATTCATCCTAGATTAATCGCATTTTTTGCAGGGCCAGGACTTGCACATACACTTAAATATTGTAACGAATTTACTGAAATTCCGCTTATTCCAAATCTTCTGCTAACGCTCGAATTGCTAAACTGTTGAATAAATAACTCCAATATTGAATAATGCAAAAATGGCCTTTATTAAAGTACTTCACAATAACACTTACACTTCGCAACTAATGGCTTGCTTAAACCAAACTGATTCTCGTGCCTCTACTGTTGCTGCCTTTTATACTCTGTGATTTCTCATTCGCATACTTCTAGGCGCTTCCATTTCTAGAATTTACTAGTTAGTTATCAGCTATAAAATTACTACGTTTATAGCTTCTCATATGCACGTGTATATGTGAGTGATACTTGCACAATTATAATTGCCGTCTTTTGGGAGCATCTCAGATAAGGTATATGCATGTGTTTGTGCGTCTCTTCTCCGCTGCGTGTACGTACATATGTGTAGACCAGAGACATTTTTAAGATAGAGACATTGCAGGGACGAAAAATAGTGTGAAGCAAGCTTCACAAAATTCTAGTAGATCACATTCACCACTTACCACAGCAGAATTTGTTAAACTACCACTGTCTGTATTTATTATTTAACAATTATTTGTACACTTTTTATTCAGCTAATGTGTTCAGAATTTACATTTTTACACTCTAAAACTACAATCGGTATATTTTGTGTGCTTAAATTATGTTAAAAATCGTGCTAAAATTTGTGGTGTGGTGGAAGTGACCACTAGAATTTTGTGAAGCTCCGCTGCTTTCCACTGAAGTTCGCGCATGCAACATCTTTATCTTCAGAAATTTTTGGTGTAGACATAATGATTGATTCGTTTATGTAGATACAAGTGACTGGCTGTTTTATTGTTGTTGTGGCTTCATTTACTTAGCATCAGACTAGTGATGTGAGTATCACTTATAGGGTTTTCTTTTCTGGCTAAAATATTACGCTTTTTGTACGCCGCGCAGGGGTTGTTGTTCTATTCTAAAAAACAGGCAGCGCCTTTACGGGGTATTTCGTTCTTTTGTGAAAATTGTTGCCTGCTCGCAACGCAAAAGCGTTACAATTTTACCCTGTATAAAATGGCGGTGTGGCAGTGCAACTCTGTGAAAATCTCAATTCGCTCTTAAGTTCTGTTAATATGGATGAATATGGTGAGTTGAAAAGTTCCTTGTATGCACTATAAATGTTGAAAATTTTCTGGAGTATGGCTAACTCTATTAAGGCTTTACAATTTACTTAGGCAACAATTTATTTCAGAAAACAAAACGATATTAGTGTCACTAATCTTGGTCACAATATGTAAGTCTTAAAATATTTCAGGCCACTTACATCACTAGGCAAGCAAAGCAAATAAACTGTCACCGAAAGTTAAATCCGGCACTACCATCTAAAGATTTATGGCGAAACTTAAAGAATCTCAACGATTGAGTGTCAGATTAATCCTAATACTCTTAACGATTATTTTAGTAGTTCGGGTATTGTTCAGGACAGAGCTGAGTACCTAGAACACACATTTTCACAGAATTTCAATTCAGCGCAGTAAGTGAAAAAGATGTTCTTGAATCCCTTAAGAGAATCAAGTCCGATGCCATTGGGGAGGACGGAATATCCTTGAAGTGTGTGGAAATTGTACTGCCTTTCGTGCTAGGAACCCTTACACACATAATCAATCATTTCTTTACAACTTCGTGTTTCCCAGTGGAATGGAAAAAGGCTGTGATTGTTCCTGTCGCCAAAAAAAAATGCAGCCACAACACCTTCTGATTACAGGCAAATCAACGTTATTCCAGCATTCGCTAAAGTGTGTGAGTCCTTGATGGCAGCTCAAATTTCATCATACGTTCAAGAACATAATCTGCTGAAACCACTGCAATCTGGTTTTCGTCCTAAGCACAGTTGTTCTACAGCTATGTTGAAAATACTGGACGACATAAGAATTAATTTTGATAAAGATAACCTAACTCTTTTTTGCCTCCTGGATTTTTCAAAGGCATTTGACTTAGTTAGTCATAGACTTCTTTGTGAAAAGCTCAAATGTTTTTTTGGGTTTTCAGTTACATCAGTTAGCCTTATGGCCAGCTACCTTGCCAAAAGGACTCAGAAAGTTGTATTCAAAGGCTCTGCATCTAGATCATGTATTGTCCTTCTGGTGTACCGCAAGGCTCTGTCCTTGGTCCTCTTCTGTTTACTCTTTTTATCAATGATGTGTTCGCTAGCTGTCAGTATGTTAATGTACATGCTTATGCTGATGGCATTCAATTGTATTTATCTAGTCGTGTTGGTCTTGTTGATGATTTGTGTTACAAAATAAATAGCGACTTGTCTGCTATTGCGAAATGGGCTTGTGAAAACGGTCTGTGCTTGAATACCAAAAAGTCATATGTTCTGCCTATACTTTAATAAAGGCCAATTTGCATTACTGAAGAGTCGAGTTATTTATTCAACAGTTTAGTGATTCGAACTTAGCAGAAGGTTGCAAATAAGAGGATTTGCAGTAAAATCGTTACAATATGTTGTAATCTGAGTACACGGTTTATTCTCTTTTCGTATTTACCACAGCGCAAAAGCCCATTTTCGCTGCTTTTACAGGCTAAAAAGTACTTCACAATAACACTTATATTTCGCTTACTGATAACTTGTTTAAGTCAAACTGATTGATAGCTTAAACGAAAACTGATTTTCTGCGCCTCTACTGTCGCGTTTTTTATACTTTTTGATTTCTCGTTGCATACTTCTAGGCTTTTCCATTCCAGAACTTACTAGATAGTTATCAGCTACAAAAGCACCAGCCACAACTATGTTTATTGCTTCTCATATGCGCATGAGTAACACTTGCTCAAATTATTGCCCTCTCTTGTGAGCACTTCATATACGATATATGATGTGTTTGTGCGTTGCTTCTCCCTGCGTGTATTTACATATGTGTAGACATAATTATTGATTCGTTTATGTAGATACATAATGATTGATTTATGGATGTGCATACAAGGCGCTGCTTAGCATCGGCTTAGAGATGGCAGTACTCCTTAGTGTTGCTAATATTCGTATCAATATGAATGATATCTGAATCTATTCCTACTTTTTTCTTTATTTCGCTCTGGATTTATGGCGCGCATAATGGGTGTGTATTTTAGAGAAACGCCCGTAAAAGCTAGGCGGCCCATTTTAAACTTTTTTTCAACAACACGCTTTGATGCACGAAATATGCCGTCATCAAAGCGAAACTGAAACACCGCCAAGTTGGTGTTGTTATTGCGCGACAAAGACACTCTACGTAGGTTTTGGGGAGTGTTATTGATTTTGATGCACCTTTGCTGGATATAGATCTGGTACATTTCGGCAACAAGCACCATTAGGGTTTTAGCCCTAGAGTTAGATGAGGAACTTGGGGTTGCCAGAGTATTGACTGCTATAGAAACAGGATTCGCCAAGGGTATGTGAGATTGACATATTTAAGAAAGTGTTGCCTATTTATGATCTTTCTAGATTGAAAAAGACGCCCGCAATGGACCGAGATGTGTTAAGTAACAATCAGCTGATGTGATATCAGTGTTGCGATTTTAGCTGTTTTCAAGCTAGATTTAGCTTTTTTTCTCCGTTTGGCTTGAACAATTGCGATTTAGCTATAGACTTTTTTTTGAGCTTTTTTTCAGAAATTTTTTAGTTTTTTTGCAAAATTGGTTTAGATTAAATTTTAGGAACATTGAATGCATTTGAGCAGGTTGTTAGGAACTTGAGGGGCTTAAGAAAAGATAACGCTAGCGTTAGGTAGGCAGGAATCGAGGCGTAGCAACTTCATTAAAGACACATCAATCTTATGTAATTTTCGCTCCGGATGAATGACACTCGATTCGATTGGGTGTTTCATCTGCTTCGGAACTATTTCCGATCGAAATAGAATTTTCGATTTCAGAAACATATAAATACAAGTTCCACAGTTTAAATTTGGGGACAGGTTCGAGAGTTAAAAAAGAGCGTTTGGGTTTGCCAGTCTTTCCATGTTTGTTTTCGCATTTTTAGTGTTGCCAGGAGCTGAGCAATTTTAACTAGTGTGAATAACGTAATACGAAGCAGCTAAATAAAATTGATTTAAGAATATTACATTAAATTTTGTACGTAATTACGGACTATAGAAGGAAATAATGAATGACTTTGTTATAACAAACGATCCCATTGACCTAATGACCAATTCAAATATTTATCCTCATTCATCAGTGATGATGAAGGCTGTGATATTTCAATTTCAATTTATTTAAAAAAAGTGGTTGTGACTGTAAGACAGAGTCTTTTATAGCACATCAACGATTATACATTGCAAAATAATTAACAATTAAGCCTAAATTCTTATAAGACAAATATTAAAAATAATTATAAATTTAACGAATAGAAAAATTTGTTGGTAAAAGAAAGAAAGGTGAAATACAAGGAAGAGTATAAAGTTTTATCACAATCACATTAAGCTCACAGAACTGAAGCAGTCATGAATCACCTTTCTGTAGTTGTTCCTACACAACACACCCTTAAGAGAATTTGGGATAGAATTCCAGAGCTTTACAGCATGTATAAAGAATAGCCCCGAAGAGCACAAATATCTGGGAATGATCAATTTGCGATGTCTACCAGACTTGGAAAATTTAAGTTTCTCAAAAAGATACTTTGGTGTTTGAAATTCAATGAGTTTGTACATATATATACAATTTCGCGCTGCTATATACTCAATTTCGCACTGCTATATACTCAAAAATACTGCAACCGAGAACTTTGCGCTTCCATGGAGGTATATGATCATATTTTTGTAGGCCGTAAACATAACGTGTGACGTTGTTAAAAGTAACATCAATTTTATGGGACGAAGTAGAGTCAAGTTGACTGTAAACTAGCTCTGAGTACGTTATGTGTGGAAGGATCAGCTGCATAGCTAGTTCTTTCCTAGTCTCTAGGGGAGTAAACGAAGCAGACATTCTCAATCTACGTAAAACAGAATAAACATTACTCACAACTTTATTTACATGGTCGACACAGTTTAATTTTGAGTTAATCACAAAGCCCAGATTTTTTATTTTGCTAGTAAACGAAAGCACGTTTTCACCAACGAACAGTTTTGGAATATCTTCAGTATGTACAACACTATTGCTTATAGGCAGAACATATGACTTTTTGGTATTCAAGCACAGACCGTTTTCACAAGCCCATTTCGCAATAGCAGACAAGTCGCTATTTATTTTGTAACACAAATCATCAACAAGACCAACACGACTAGATAAATACAATTGAATGTCATCAGCATAAGCATGTACATTAACATACTGACAGCTAGCGAACACATCATTGATAAAAAGAGTAAACAGAAGAGGACCAAGGACAGAGCCTTGCGGTACACCAGAAGGACAATACATGATCTAGATGCAGAGCCTTTGAATACAACTTTCTGAGTCCTTTTGGCAAGGTAGCTGGCCATAAGGCTAACTGATGTAACTGAAAACCCAAAAAAACATTTGAGCTTTTCACAAAGAAGTCTATGACTAACTAAGTCAAATGCCTTTGAAAAATCCAGGAGGCAAAAAAGAGTTAGGTTATCTTTATCAAAATTAATTCTTATGTCGTCCAGTATTTTCAACATAGCTGTAGAACAACTGTGCTTAGGACGAAAACCAGATTGCAGTGGTTTCAGCAGATTATGTTCTTGAACGTATGATGAAATTTGAGCTGCCATCAAGGACTCACACACTTTAGCGAATGCTGGAATAACGTTGATTTGCCTGTAATCAGAAGGTGTTGTGGCTGCATTTTTTTTTGGCGACAGGAACAATCACAGCCTTTTTCCATTCCACTGGGAAACACGAAGTTGTAAAGAAATGATTGATTATGTGTGTAAGGGTTCCTAGCACGAAAGGCAGTACAATTTCCACACACTTCAAGGATATTCCGTCCTCCCCAATGGCATCGGACTTGATTCTCTTAAGGGATTCAAGAACATCTTTTTCACTTACTGCGCTGAATTGAAATTCTGTGAAAATGTGTGTTCTAGGTACTCAGCTCTGTCCTGAACAATACCCGAACTACTAAAATAATCGTTAAGAGTATTAGGATTAATCTGACACTCAATCGTTGAGATTCTTTAAGTTTCGCCATAAATCTTTAGATGGTAGTGCCGGATTTAACTTTCGGTGACAGTTTATTTGCTTTGCTTGCCTAGTGATGTAAGTGGCCTGAAATATTTTAAGACTTACATATTGTGACCAAGATTAGTGACACTAATATCGTTTTGTTTTCTGAAATAAATTGTTGCCTAAGTAAATTGTAAAGCCTTAATAGAGTTAGCCATACTCCAGAAAATTTTCAACATTTATATATAACATATATAGTGCTAAGTAGATGGCGCAACGCTGAATAAATATAGTTGGTAAAGAGGAATAGAGTAGCAATTTATCAGTCAAACAAACCACCGCTGTATAGCTAAATAGTTAGCGCAGCGTGCCTAAAGCGTACTGATGATGAAGGCTTAGCACCCTTCGAAATGGATCCATGGAGCTCACCGGTAGTACTTGTAAAGAAGAAGGATGGAAAAATGAGGTTTTGCGTGGACTACCGGAAGTTGAATGACGTAACGAAAAAGGATAGCTACCCATTGCCAAGAATTGACGACACTCTGGACTCGCTACCTGGTACGAAATGGTTTTCCACGCTGGACTTGAAAAGCGGTTACTGGAAAGTGGAGGTGAAGTAGGAAGATAAAGAGAAAACAGCCTTCAGTGTCTGTGATGGTTTTCGGCAATTTACAGTGATGCCTTTTGGAATTTGTAATGCACCAGCTACTTTTGAGATATTCATGGACCAGGTACTGAAAGGACTACATTTGAAAACATGATTGGTGTATATGGACGACATCACCGTATTGGGCAAGAACTTTGATGAACATCTTAAGAACTTGGAGGAAGTTTTCCAGAGAATAGCTGGCGCTGGTCTGAAGTTAAGTCCCAAAAAGTGTGCGCTGTTTAAAAAGGAAGTAAATTATTTGGGTTACAAGGTAACGACAGAGGGCATCTGCACTGCGAACGAAAAGAGGCTGTAAAGGATTGGCCAAGACCACAGAGCCTACATGAATTGAGAAGTTTCCTTGTGCTGTGCACATATTACCGCCGATTCGTACCAAATTTTTCCAGCGTAGCCCATAGCCTCCATGAGCTTACAAGAAAAAATAAAGCTTTTGAATGGAAGAAGGAGCAAGAAATGGCTTTCCAAACATTGAAGGAGCGTTTGTGCACTGCCCCATTGTTAGCAAATCGATTCCAGGAGCAACATTTATTCTAGATACATATGCGAGTGGATATGCTATAGGAGGCGTTTTATCACAACTGGTCGATGGACAGGAGAAGTTAGTTGCATATTACAGCCGGCCGATTGGAAAACCAGAGAGGAACTATTGCGTTACACGGAGAGAGCTGTTGGCATTGGTAGAGTGCATTAAACATTTTCACAAATACCTCTACGGCCAGCGATTCCGCGTCAGGACAGATCACGCAGCGTTGAAATGGCTTCTGCAGTTGCGTAATCCGGAAGGACAATTGGCACGGTGGATCGAGCGACTACAAAGCTATGACTTTTCCATTGAGCATCGAAAAGGTAGTACCCATGGAAATGATGATGCAATGTCACGAAGACCATGTAGATTGGAATGCAAGCACTGTTCAAAGGCCGAGGCTAAAGACGCCATTATAGATGTCCGGCTAATGACTATAACGTGTGCGGATGAATGGGACAAGGAACAACTAAGGAAGTGCCACCTAGAAGATACAGATCTGTCACATGTTATGCAAGGGCTTCAACGAAACGAAAGACCAAAGAGAGAGGAGATGTCAGCAGAGAGTCCCATTGCGAAGTCATATTGGGCACAGTGGAACAGTTTAGAATTGATATCCGGTTGTTTGCATCGAGTATGGGAGAGTGAAGATGGTCAATGCAAGAAGAAACTGATAGTTGCTCCCAGAAAGAGGATTCCTGACGTACTCAGCGAGCTGCATAATGGTCCAAGCGGAGGTCATTGGAATCACGAAGACGCTCGAGAAAATTAAACAGAGATTCTATTGGGTTGGTTGCCGTCAGTCGGTCACTGAGTGGATTGCGAATTGCGAGGTTTGCAGCAGAGCGAAAGGGCCCAAAACCCAAAGTCATGGCCAGATGAATCAATATAACTCAGGTGCGCCATTTGAAAGGATCGCTATGGATGTCGCAGGTCCATTTCCTACTAGCAACTGCGGAAACAAATATGTACTGGTGGAAGCAATATAACTCAGGTGCGCCATTTGAAAGGATCGCTATGGATGTCGCAGGTCCATTTCCTACTAGCAACTGCGGAAACAAATATGTACTGGTGGTTATGGATTATTTCAGCAAATGGCCAGAGCTATACCCAATCCCAAATCAAGAAGCGGAAACTGTAGCATAGTGTTTATAAACAATTGGGTTGAAAGGTATGGTGTACCAATGGAGTTACATTCTGACCAAGGCAGGAATTTCGAATCAGCTGTGTTCCAGGAAATGTGTAAATCATTGGGCATTCGAAAAACACGGATAACTGCATTGCATCCTCAATCCGATAGTATGGTGGAACGTTTCAATAGAACATTGGAAGAGCATTTAAGGAAAGTAGTAGACAAGTACCATAAAGAGTGGGATACCCGCATACCATTATTCTTGATGGCTTACCGATCAGCAGTTCATGAAACAACGGGCCAAACCCCTGCAAAAGTAATTTTTGGCAATGACCTTCGACTGCCAGCTGATTTGAGGCTTGGGATAGATGCCGATGCGGAGAGAAATGTCAAGAAATCCACTGGTGTTTTGGAAGAAGAGCTGAGAGAGATACACGATCTTGTAAGGCAACGAGCAAAGATTATGAGTGCAAGATGAAAGCGAGGTATGATAAAGCATTAATTCGGAAGGGTTTCAGGAAGGAGAATTGGTGCTGTTATACAACCCACAACGGAAAAAAGGTTTGTCCCCGAAATTACAGTGTAATTGGGAAGGCCCGTACAAAGTTGTAAAACGGATCAACGATGTAGTTTACCGTATACAAACCATTGGCAAACCACGAACCAAAATGAAAGTGGTTCATTTGGAAAGGCTGACAGCGTTTAGATCGAGAGATTTGTGTGATCGGGACGATCAGACTTAGGTGGAGGACAGTGTTACGAATATTAGCAACACTAAGTAGTACTGCCATCTCTAAACCGATGCTAAGCAGCGCCTTGTATGCACATCCATAAATCAATCATTATGTATATACATAAACGAATCAATAATTATGTCTAAGCATATGTAAGTACACGCAGGGAGAAGCAACGCACAAACACATGCATATATCTTATCTGAAGTGCTCACAAGAGAGGGCAATAATTTGTGCAAGTATTACTCATGCTCATATGAGAAGCAATAAACATAGTTGTGGCTGGTGCTTTTGTAGCTGATAACTATCTAGTAAGTTCTGGAATGGAAATGCCTAGAAGTATGCAACGAGAAATCAAAAGTATAAAAGGCGCGATAGTAGAGGCGCATAAAATCAGTTTTCGTTTAAGCTATCAATCAGTTTGAGTTAAGCAAGTTATCAGTAAGCGAAATATAAGTGTTATTGTGAAGTACTTTAATAAAGGCCAATTTGCTTTATTGAAAAGTGGAGTTATTTATTCAACAGTTTAGTGATTCGAACTTAGCAGAAGGTTGCAAATAAGAGGATTTGTAGTAAAATCGTTCCAATATGTTGTAATCTGAGTACACGGTTTATTCTTTTTTCGTATTTACCACAGTGCAAAAGCCCATTTTCGCTGCTTTTACAGGGTACCGAGAATTCATTTATTAAACTTCTCTCAAAATTGTATTTTGTTTTTGGAATAGTATATGGCAGGCTGTCTGAAAAATTTTCTACTTACTATTCCAAAAACAAAATACAATTTTTCAATTATAGAAAAATTTAAAAAAAAAAACAATAATCATTACAAAAAATTATTGTTCTGGCCATGGCGGAACGATACAAAGTGGCAGCATGGAACAGCTGATTGTCAACTTTTTTTATTTGATTTGATACATCAACTTCCGGCGCAGTACGATTTTGACATTTGTCCATCGAATTTACAAAAACAAAGTACATGGAATTTTTATTTATGTTTGTAGGTATGTCACCATGCTGCCACCTTGTATCGTTCCGCTATGGTTCTGGCCTTGAGCTCGAATCGAACCTGCCCAGCCAGCATTTTTTGAAAATTTTGATCAAAAACTATTCAAATATCATATCCCAAGATGATTAAAAACGTTCAAATTTAAAAGCATTTTCTGTTCGAAAATTAACGTATCGTCGGGAGAAAAATGTACCATAAATGTGATTATTCTTGAATAATCATTTATGATACATATTCACAAACGCTTTTTGTTCATATTGGATATCATTGTAAAATTGAGCTTTAATTGTTTTAGAGTAATATTTGAATGCTTTTCGCAGTCATTTTCTAATCATATTTGTGAACACACTTCAATCGTTTTGGTTGAGATATTTGAATCATTTTTGAATTCGATTATGATGCATTTATTCTTCATATCCCATTCAAAATAAGATGCTACATAATAATATTATTTCATCAGGGGAAGAAAGAATGCGGAAGTGAGCTATTTGAGCTACAGGTCACTCGCAAACAAACTTGACCGATATACACCTCGACTACAACATCAAGCCATATACAGGTACATATGTCAAGAGAGTTTCACTTACCTGGGGTTCACAACCTTTGTATTGTCTAATTTGTATTTTCTGGGAAACCGAAGGTGGAGAAATGGTTGGGGAGCAGTATTTTCATTATTTCTTGTCTTGAAGAATAAAATTTTAATATATTTTTTCTGAACTTCATGATTGAAAAAATGTGAGTATGTGAAAAAAATAATATCTTCAATGAAAAGTAAAATTTTAAGAAGTATAAAATTTATTATTCAGTCAACCAAGATAGTCAGAAAAGATTCAGATACTGAATAAAAAATAATTAAAAATTTTTGATCACCTAAAGTAAACACATTTGATTCAAATATGATTCCAAAATGTGATTAAAAAGCTATATTGAGTTTTTGATCATCAAAAGTATTCATATTTGATTATTTCTTTTGTTCAATTGTATTGTTTCTTAGTCAGAAAGAGTAATCAAATTGTATTGATATGTAGGGAAATTCAAAATTTATTCACCTAAATGCTAAGTGGGTGAATTCTTTATCAATAGGCCGATAAAACCAGAACAATTGTTAAATTTTTCATGTTATTTTATTTCGCTTCATTTTATTTTATTTTGTTTTATTTTATTATACCTTTCATGAATATGAAATGGTATATTAACATTGGTCCAATATTTGTAACGTTGAGAAATATAGAAGATAGACTCACCATTAAGTATACCGAATTGATCAGGGCAACGAACTGAGTTGATATAGCCATGTCCGTCTGTCTGTCCGTCCGTCCGTCTGTCTGTTTGAACGCAAACTAGTCGATATCTCAATGAAATTTGGCACAAGGATGTATTTTTGTATTATATTAGACATTTGTAGGATCCGGTAGGATCGGACCACTATAACATACATATATCTCCCATACAACCGATCGTTCAGATAAGACGATTTTGGTTGTTCCTGCCGCAATTTAGAAAGTATAAACGTGAAACTCGGTGTTATACATATATTCTAATATACCATAGAAGATATTCTGAAAAAAATCACTTTGATCGGAGCTATATATAGTTATATCCCATACAACCGATCGTTCAGATAGAAAGATTTTTGGCCATCTCTCCCTTAATTTAGAAAGTATAAACGTGAAAATCGGTGATACTTATTTTAATATATCAAAGAAGATTTTCTGAAAAAATCACTTTGATGGGAGCTATATATAATATATATCCTATACAACTGATCGTTCAGATAGAAAGATTTTTGGCAATTTCTCCCTTAATTTCCAATATAAAAACATTAAACTTGGTGATATTTATTTTAATATATTATAGAAGATTTCATGAAAAAATCATTTCGATCGGAGCTATATATAATATATATCCCATACAACGGATCGTTCAGATAGAAGATTTTTAGCCATTTCTCCCTTAATTTCCAATATAAACACATTAAACTTGGTGATATTTATTCTAATATATCATAGAAGATTTCCTGAAAAAATCGCATTGATCGGAGCTATATGTATATAGTATATACCTATCCCATACAACCGATCGTTCAGATAGAAAGATTTTTGGCCATTTCTCCCTTAGTTTCCAATATAAAAACGTGAAACTTGGTGAAATATATTCTAATATATCATAAAAGATTTGCTGTAAAAATCATTTGGATCGGAGCTATATATAATATATATCCCATACAACCGATCGTTCCATGTTTTTATTTTTATCTTAAAATCGTTTAGGTATGTATATCTGTTCACTATATATTTCTTATCTTATACAGCCCATTATTTGGAGATTACGAATGGGATGAGATTATTGTTCAGCCCCATTCATGAAAGGTATGAAGTCTTCGGCACAGCCGAAGACAGTCCCGTCCTTACTTGTTTTATTTTATTTTTTTTTTTATTTTTTTTTTATCTTAATTTTCGTTTCTTTTAACTATTTTATTGTTTTCTTTGTTTGCACATTATTACTTCATATAAATCTAACCAAATTATGTATAAAGAAACTAATTTCAGCTTAAACCTGAAAGCCTAACCAGGTGATTTGATTTTGTATCAGTAACAATAAAAAATTTGGCGGACACCGTGGTGTGCTGGTAGCGTGCTCCGCCTACCACACCGTATGCCCTGGGTTCGCACCCCGCAAAAAGCAACATCAAAATTTTAGAAATAAAGTTTTTAAATTAGAAGAAAATTTTTCTAAGCGGGGTCGGCCCTCGGCAGTGTTTGGCAAGCGCTCCGGGTGTATTTCTGCCATGTAAAGCTCTCAGTGAAAACTCATCTGCCTTGCAGATGCAGTTCGGAGTCGGCATAAAACATGTAGGTCCCGTCCGGCCAATTTGTAGGGAAAATCAAGAGAAGCACAACGCAAATTGGAAGAGAAGGTCGGCCTTAGATCTCTTCGGAGGTTATCGCGCCTTACATTTATAATTTTTTTTTTTTAACAATAAAATCACATGCTTGCTCATGTTTGCTCTGGCTCTTTGTTTCCAACAAAATAGCGGTGTATACATCTGTTCGAGCACTTGAACCCACCAAAAATTGTGTTTATGCTCATAAACTTTAATTTATACATATTAGGCCGGGTCGATTTGTGGGGAGGCAAAAAAATCGCCCATTGCTCTGTGAAAATCATATTCTAGGGATCAAAATAAGAAACTTTGCCGAAGGAACCATACCTCTAAAACGAATTCTGATGTCCCCCCCTCCCCCCGCCCCTTTGAAATGCCTATGTTTTTTCTTTTTGGAGTTAATTTTTCTCTTTAGAAACTTATTTAGTCAGAACATATGTAAATGAAAAAATGAATTTAACTTAGTAATAGAAAGGAAATTAAAAAAAGTTATTAGAAATTAGCGTTTTTACAACCCCCTTTTAAAACCAAGGCATCACTGTGATGCATTTGCATGTCGTAAACATAGTTGTGTGGGTTTTTTATTCAACCGTTTTAAAAAATGAAGGTATCACTGTGACACAATTGCAGATCGTAAAATTGCTTGTGTTGTTTTTTTTTAAGCCACCACAAGACACAGCAGGTAGAATTGAAATTGCCCCTACCCAAAAGTTCGACCCAAAGGGGGGGGACATCAGAATTCGTTTTAGAGGTATGGTTCCTTCGGCAAAGTTTTTTATTTTGATCCCTAGAATACGATTTCACAGAGCAATGAGCGATTTTTAAATCGAACCGCCCTAATACATATGAAGGTGACAAGTTTGCGTTGAGTTTCTTGGTAATTTCACTCATCACGTGCCTTGCTCTCTCCCGCATTACGCTATAGTGTAGTGGCTATACTTACCCTCTCATTCTTTATTACTCCATACAGCATACCAATACCACACACTACGCCTACACTAGTACCTCAATGGCGGTTGTTACTGAAACGTACCGGATCAATATCCGGCAAAGGACCATCAACATCGATAACACCTGCCAAAACCTTCAGGGAGTGTCTTTTGCGCTACAACAACTACGCCTACACTTATACATTCCTTAGTACTCCATACATTACATGTACCAATATTACATATTACGCCTGTATTTACATTATAAATATATATATATACCTCTTACTAAGACTAAAAAAGGTATTTACATATCAAAAACTGTATTGATGTTTTTAAGAAATTCGAATATTTTTCGCACGGATCCTCCGATGCAGATATTGGAAAAACAGGTGACGGACGGAAATCATCTGATTGATACTTTTTTTTATCTGATTTGACATTTCAACTTCTGGCGCAGTAAGATTTTGACATCACGCCATCGAATTACAAAAAAAAAATAAAATAAAAAACATTGTATATTTCTGCAATGGATTTACATTTTATTATTCTATGATTGACTTTGGTTAATATATTAATTAGGTATAGTCAACTCACTCTCTTCACACTTTTGAAAGGAGAATTTATTAATTAACTGAATATAAAATACAAAAACAAAATGTAAGCACACATTTTTCAATATTCACAAAATGCTGGAAAGAATGTTTACTGTCTTTTTGTCAGGTGTGCTAGCAAGTTTTTCCAGAACTGTTTGAACTTCTCGACGAAGAACTTTACCGGAAACTGTTTTCGGTAGCCTATCCAGAAAATACACTCCACCGCGTAAATGTTTGAATTTCATCGTATTATTAGCTACATAATTGCACACTTCATCTTCGGTCAACGTACTTTCGGGAGTGCGTACAATTGCAGCAACGAGTATACATTGTGACACAGCATCAGAGAATGGCTAATGATTTCTTCAATTTCCGTGGGAAATACATGAAAACCATAGGGTTTGACAATATTTTTTTTACGATCAATAATAAATAATTTGCCTTCTTTATCAACGTAACCCAAATCGCCACTATCTACCCAGCCATCTATATAGACATCTTTTGTTGCTTGTTCGTTGCCATAATAACCAGCCCATGAATATAACGATTTTATACAAATTTCGCCGGTTTCTTCAGGTCCTAACTGTACACCATCATCATTAATAATTTTCATACTGCTATTAGGTATCAATTTTCCCGTTGAGCCATCGGGGGCGCTTATGCCAATCGTGATTGGTCCACCTGTTTCCGTCATGCCATAAACGCATATTACGGCTGCTTTCGGTATGTGTGGTTGAAATTTTTCCACTAAAGAAAGCTGAATAACAGCTCCAGTAAGTAAATATCTTAGGACAGAGGATAGATCGTATTCTTTTAGCTTTGGCGATGCTAAAGCCATTGCGATAACTGAGGGTGTCGAAAATAGAACTGTTACTTTGTACTTTTGGACAAGCTCAAGAAAGTCGTCTGTAGAAAATGGGCGATTTGAAATGATACGTGTGGCTCCACATATGGTGCCAACTACCAAACTCCATACCCCACTTATCCAAAATATATTACTGAAGCTTAGTATAATATCTGAAGCGTGCAACTGGCTGAAAATATAAAATAAAACGCGAAAATTTTAGAAAGTTTATTATAATCACTTGAAGGAAACATATATTCCACACTAGCTGGTCTTGTGGACGTTGTTCTATCCGTACTTTGATTTTACTGCATTAAAGAGACTGCCCCTTTCTTTACTTCCTCTCCGACTATTATTTGTTACAGTAGATTGATCTATTGTGAAATTTTTCGAAAAAAAAGTATTATCTATGTTAATTTAGCTAAAATCTGCTCTGCTTCAAAATTTCAAGCAAATAGCCCCATAATTAAGAGTTTTTCGAATTATTCGGTCAAATTGTCAAGGAAAAAAGCCTTACCCTTGCCTTTACTTTCACTATTCAAATGCCTTTTTCTTCCCCCTCTCCAGCCCTCTGCTTCATTCTCCTTCCTTCACGTTCAGTCTTCCCTTTACCTTCCCGTCCTTGTCCTTTTTAATATACCTTTTCCTCTTTGCGGTGCTTTCGGTATTTCTTTACCGCCTTCGTCTTACTTTCAGGCTTCCTGCCTACGTTCCCTGCCATTCTTCTCTTCTTGTGGTTAATTCACTCCCCTTCCTTTACCCCACCCGATCAATTTTCGGATCCAGTTCTCTATGCTTTCGTTTTCAATACCGTCTTAGGCCTCTCCCCCTTTACTCCACTCGATTTCTCTTCTACATCTCCATCCTTTCGATTTCACTATCGTCGATTTCTTTTCGATTCATCTACCATTTCTCCATCCCTTTCGTTTTCAATACCATCTTAATCCTTCTGTTTTTCGCAACCCATTTCCTTTCCGCCTACCATACCGTTACCTATATTTGTTCTCATAATGTTCCCTTCCCTTTTTTCTCACCCTTTACCCTCATATCTATTCTCCGCCAATTGCCAAACGGCAAGGAAAAGGTGATATTAAAATTTCATTTTGATCTAATGAAAAAAAGCATAAGATGAGTCGGCTCTGAGAGTATTCGAGAGAAATGTTTTTCGAAAGATTTATAGACCTCTAAGCTTTATGCCTACATCAACGCTGGCTAGATCATGTCATGCGAATGAAAGATGATTCTGCGGTCAAAAAAGTATTCTTATCAGTACCCGCCTATGAAAGCAGATGGAAAAAGCGGCCCCCACTTCGAACCGGTTTGCAGCCCTGGTATTTTCGAACGGCATTTTTACATGAGTCGAATCTCTAGTCGAGTTTTTAACGCTCAAAATAAATTTGAATTTTGATTCAGGTTTCGTATGTTCGTAGGTTTACGGAAGTACACGATTCCGTAGTTTCATAAAATTTCGGTTTTTTACAGTTAATGGATGTCAATTCGATTTGGGAGCAAAATGGCTGCAATTGGCAAAAACTTTGACAACCGAAGAAAACTCTTCTGATTGAGTCATGAACTTGACTAATGATCTCTTTAGTTCTCTGTGTGAAATTGATTTCAAAAGTTTATCAAATCCTTGATGCTCCTTTACTACCTGCTGTCTACCTACTAACCTAAGGTTAAAATATAATTTGTTATTTTAAAAATCAATAAAGTGATTTTCCATATATTACTTTTACTTACTCAACGGCGGCATTCATAAGAACGGAATGTGCAGTGCAAACACCTTTAGGTTTTCCCGTAGTCCCAGAGGAGCACATAATTGCAGCTGTCTGATTATAGACAAGCTTCAGAGGTTCAGGCCTTTTAATGTAAATACGAGTAATGGAACCAAATTTTTTCATGAAAAAAATGTATTGTATGAAATGAATATTATACATTATTCCTACCTATAGGTATGAACATCTACGTTATTCTCTAAAAATTCATTTATTGTTGGAACACCAGGTATGTGATCGTTCATTGTGTAAATTGTTATATCAAGATTGATTTCATTCAAAGCTTCTTTGACTTTATCGCATATATTTCCATCACAAAACATAACTTTGGGCTTCGTAATTGAGTAAATATGGGTTAATCCATCTAAAATTGGCAGCAAAAATAAATTCATAATCAAATGCTTTAATAGGTAATACATTATTATTATTATTATTTATTAAGTAATATATACAAATATAAAACTTAAATATATATAGAGTACTAGCAGCTATGGCCATCGAATCGACAGGTAATACATATATCCAAACTTAGTACTCTTTTCTGACAATTTGTTACAATCTAAGTTCTCGAACTCCAAAGTATTTTAGTGTCACTTCTACCGGACTGTATGTAATATTTGTTCCAAATATTAGCCAAATCGGACCACAGATACGAACTTTTTATACTCAGCTGAGCAGAGCTCACAGAGTATATTAATTTAGTTCGCATAACGGTACTACGTAACGGCATAAACTTATCGAGATAGATATAGACTTCTATATATAAAAATGATCTGGGCGAAAAAAGAAATTCATTTAGCCATGTCCGTCCGTGCGTCTGTCCGTAAACACGATAACTTGAATAAATTTTGAGATATCTTAATGAAATTTAGTATGTAAGTTCCTGGACACTCATCTCAGATCGCGATATAAAATGAACGAAATCGGAATATAACCACGCCCACTTATACGATATCGAAAATTTCAAAAAACCGAAAAAGTGCGATAATTCATTACCAAAGACGGATAAAGCGATGAAACTTGGTAGGTGGTTGACCTTATGACGCAGAATAGAAAATTAGTAAAATTTTGGACAATGGGTGTGGTACAGCCCACTTTTAAAAGAAGGTAATTTAAAAGTTTTGCAAGCTGTAATTTGGCAGTCGTTGAAGATATCATGATGAAATTTGGCAGGCACGTTACTGCTATTACTTATGTGTGCTAAATAAAAATTAACAAAATCGGATGACGAAAAAAATTTTTAACAAAAAATGTAATATCTTTACAGTATATAAGTAAATTATATCAACATTCAACTCCAGTAATGATATGGCGCAACAAAATACAAAAACAAAAGAAAATTCCAAAATGGGCGTAGCTCCGCCCTTTTTCATTTAATTTGTCCAGAATACGTTTAATGCCATAAATCGAACAAAAATTAACCAATCCTTGTGAAATTTGGTAAGGGCATAACTTCTATGGCGATAACTGTTTTCTGTGAAAATCGGCGAAATCGGTTGTAGCCACGCCAAGTGTTTATACACAGTCGGCCGTCTGTCCTTCCGCTCGGCCGTTAACACGATGACTTGATCAAAAATTGATATATCTTTACTAAACTTAGTTCACGTACATATCAGAACTCACTTTATCTCTGTATTAAAAATGGCCGAAATCCGACTATGACCACGCCCACTTTTTCGATATCGAAAATTTCGAAAAATTAAAAAAATGCCATAACACTGTGGAAAAATTCAGGTTAGCAAAAGTTAGGTCGATTCTGAGAGTGAGGGGTGAAAACAGAGGCGGCGTTTGTTTATGTTAGTTTGAATTTTTTTTAATCGACTTTCGAACTCTGCAGTCAAATGCAATAAATGTCTTCCCCTTCTTCCTCTTTTTCCTCGTTAGGTCGATTCTGAGAGTGAGGGGTGAAAATAGAGGCTCAATTAGAAGACCCGTATCGCGGCGTTTGTTTATATTAGTTCGAATTTTTTTCTAATCGACCTTGGAAAACCATACAAACAATATGCTGAAAATCGGCATTTGACTGCAAAGTTCGAAGGTCGATTAAAAAAAATTTGAACTAACATAAACAAACGCCGCGATAAGGGTCTTCTAATTTAGCCTCTATTTTCACCCCTCACTCTCAGAATGGACCTAACTTTTGCTAACCCGAATTTGTTCCACAGTGTAATTCTATACCAAATACGAAAAAAATGTTCGCGGTATTACATATATAAATAAATTAGCGGTACACGACAGATGATTCTGGGTCACCCTAGTTCAAATTTGGTCGATATTTCGAAAACGCCTTCACTTATACAACTAAGGGCCACTTCCTTTTAAAATCGTCCTTAATAACTCTAATTTGATACCCATGTCATACAAACACATTCCAGGGTTACCCTTGCTCCATTTTCCTACATGGTGATTTTCCCTTATTTCACAAAGGATGAAGGAAAATCGTTCCAAAAAAGGTCACCCTTGGGATACAATTTGGTCGATATTTCCCAAACGTATGTGATTTGGAATTAAAAACCACTTATAAACCATCTACGAAACCCTACGAAACTAACACAGCTATAATTATACTCACATAAGCAGAGCTCACCGAGTATATTAATTTTGTTCGCATAACGGTATTCCGTAACGGTATAAACTAATCGAAATAAATTTAGACTTCCATATATCAAAATTTGTTTCGAAGTTGCTTTTCTAAAAATACATTCTTGGCATACGGCTCATAATTTCCACCTTATAGGATTCATATATGACTATTTTATGATTATAGGTTTAGATTTGCTCGAGGCACATATTTCTCACATATTTCGGACTCTTATCTCGGACACATAATTAAGAGCGCTTCGAAAATATTTCAGGGTGATTTAAAAAAAAAATTATAAAGAAATGCGTTCAAATTTAACCAAATTTTCATATTCAAAAAAATATTCAAATAAAACGAATTGATAGCTGAAGAAAGATAGCAAAGGCAAGTTGCTCCACTTTCTACTATTGTAACGAATTCTGGGGATTTCTGCTGCACACATTTTGCTAACGTTCGAATCGCTAAACTGTTGAATAAATCACTCCAATATTCAGTATTGCAAACTGGACTTTATTTAGATTACTTTGGGAGTAGTACTTCACAATTATACTTCACAACTAATAGCGTGTTTAAATCAAAGCTAATTCGTTATTACTCAGCTTGCGCTGCTTTTATACTCACGGTTTCATCGTTCACCCATTTCTCCTAAAGTCTAGTAATTTCGCGAACAGTTGTAGCTCATGCTTGGTTAGTTACCAGCTATATACATGTATATCTGTAGTCCACGTCTCTCTCATAGTCATATGCGTGTGTATGTGTGAGTAACTACTTCGGCTACATATTTGGGTGTGTGAGATATCTCTTCGTCGCCTTCTACATAAGAGTGGCTGCTTTATTGTTGTTATGCATTTATTTAGTAGCAGCTTAGTGATGCTAATATTCGTCACAGTATTATAATTTGTATGTATCCTTAGCCTTCCTTACTTGTTAACATCTCGATCCTTGCCTCACCTAGCGGGAGTTTTTTTATAAAGCGATTTCTGTTTCTGTATGTAATATGTGTTCCAAATATGAGCCAAATCGGACCACAAATACGATTTTTTTAAATATTTCGATCCATGCGCCACCTATAGGAGTTTTTTTCTTAATATTGCATTGTCATCGGGTTCTGCACTATATTCCAAGTTTGAAGCTTGTAGCTTATCGGGAAGTTACTTAAATTTTAAATATAAAATTCATGTCGGCCGGCCGGCCTGTCAAGTCAAGCTAAATAAAACCGTTTAATTAAAAATATCAAGGCCAGGATGTCGACACCAGCGTTAAACACAACTTTAGTGGATACTACTTTTTCTTACTCGCATAATCAGGGAAGATATAAAAGACAAGACTAGCTCACCTGTAAAGCCTCCGCCACAGCTTTGTGCTCTAATATATAATTTTTGGCAAAAAAGACAGTAAGATGACTGCCCAGCAGTTTTAAAGTGCAGAAGGAAAACAACCTCACTCTTAATCTACGGTTCGAAAACTAACTCCAGTGTGTTTTTAGTAAAGAGAGAGCTGAAGTCTCATATCAAAGGCCTGAGAGAGATAGGCGATTATTAAGATAGTCAAGCTGTACTCTTGGGGCTTCATCCTCCCATCGCATCATTCAACGTTCTTAGTATCAGTAATAGATATATAAGCCGCCGACAAACACCGCCGCCGATTTTCGTTGTTTAATGTCAAAAATATTGGCGCGGCGGCAGCGGCATTCGCCGTGTTACCATATTTTCTACTGTTGTTGTTGTTGTTGTAGCAGTGCTTCGCCCCACCTAACAGCCGCAACCGATCACAAATTGTTATCAATATCCTCTAACGGGAGTCCAAGGAAACTTGCTGTTTCAACAGGGGTGGACCATAATGAAAGGGGTTTTAGAGGCGTTGGTTCCACATTACAATTAAAGAGAAGGTTGGTGTCATGTGGGGACACATTGCAAGCGGGGCATACATTTTGTATGTCGGGGTTGATTCTGGATAGGTAAGAGTTTAACCTGTTTTAGTATCCAGAACGAAGTTGAGCAAGAGTGAACCGCGTTTCCCTGGAGAGTATGCGTTCCTCTTCCACAAGTTTTGGGTACTTTTCTTTAAGTACTGGATTCACCGGGCAATTCCTGGCATAAAGGTTCGATGCCTGTTTGTGGAGTTCACCAAGGACCTGCTTGTGTTTTTTTGCTTCATACGGCTGGGTTCTCAGGTGCCGTATTTCCTCAAAATGCTTACGGAGATGACTCCTTAAGCCCCTAGGCGATGTTGGATCATCAATCAGATGTCTGTTTGGATGCCCAGGTTTCTGGGTATTCAACAGGAACTGTTTGGTTAGCATCTCATTTATCTCCCTGATGGGGAGTATTATCGCCTCATTATGTAGATGGTGTTCTGGGGACATAAGAAGGCAGCCCGTGGCGATTCTGAGAGCAGTATTTTGGCAGGCCTGTAGCTTCTTCCAGTGGGTAATTTTTAGGCTTGGCGACCATATGGGTGACGCGTAGCACGTAAACGGCTGGCCAATTGCTTTGTATGTAGTAATGAGCGTTTCTTTATCTTTTACCCAGGTACTGCCAGCAAGGGTTTTGAGGATTTTATTACGGCTCTGGATTTTCGGAACAATTGCGGCTGCATGCTGACCAAAATGTAGATCCTGATCAAACGTCACACCCAAGATTTTGGGGTGTAGGACAGTCGGTAGCGCAGTGCCATCGGCGTGGATGTTCAAAATGGTCGACATTTGGGACGTCCATGTTGTAAATAAGGTCGCGGAAGATATAGTCGGTGATAATTCCAGGTTTCGCGAGGCGAAAAAACTGGAGAGATCAGGGAGGTAGCCGTTTATTCTGTTGCAGAGCTCATCGATCTGTGGGCCTGGGCCTGTGGCCATTATTGTGCAGTCATCGGCGTATGAAACGATAGTGACTCCTTCTGGTGGTGAAGGTAGCTTAGATATGTAGAAATTAAACAAAAGTGAGGATAGGACAGCACCCTGTGGCACCCCTTGTTTAATTCTTCTGGGTTTTGATGTTTCGTTTCTAAATAGCACCGATGCCTGCCGACCACCCAGATAATTTGCGGTCCACCTTTTAAGACGTGGGGGAAGGGTAGACCCTTCCAGGTCTTGCAGTAACGTGCCATGGTTGACCGTATCAAAAGCTTTTGATAAGTCTAGCGCTACGAGTACTGTGCTATGGTGGGGGTTTTGATTTAAACCGCAATTTATCTGGGTGCTGATGGCATTTAGCGCGGTGGTGGTGCTATGGAGTTTTCTGAAGCCATGCTGATGACAGGCTAGCTGCAAATTTGCTTGGAAGTAGGGGAGCAAAATGGCTTCAAGCGTCTTTGCTACTGGCGATAGGAGAGACATCGGACGATACGACTCTCCTATGTTAGCTGGTTTCCCAGGCTTTAGTAGCGGGACCACCTTGACCATTTTCCATTTTTCGGGTATGACAAAGGTGGAAAGAGACAGGTTGAAAACATCTGCTAAGTATTTGAAACCCTCTTTCCCCAGGCTTTTAAGCATCGGCATGGCTATGCCGTCTGGGCCCACTGCTTTGGATGGTTTAGCGTGACCAATGGCATCTTTAACCTCTCTGGCGGTGATGGTAATTGGTGATGCGCTGAATTTATGTTTATGTGCGTATCTGTTGGCCCTTCGTCTATCTTTGTCGACCGTAGAATGCATTACATATTGACGGCAGAAAGCGGTCGCGCGTTTTTTCGAATCCGATAGCACTTTATCGCCGAAGGCGATGGAAACTTTGTCATTGTGCTTAGACGGATTCGATAGGGACTTTACGGTGGACCAAAGTTAACCCACACCGGCAGAGAGGTTACAACCTCTTAGGTGCTCCTCCCATTTCGCCCGCTTGTGTTCATCCACAAGCAATCTGATGCGTTGGTTTATATCCCTTATTTGGGGGTGGCATGGGTCGAGCTGTCTTATAAGGTCACGTTCTCTTGCTAAATTTGCGGCCTCCGCCGGGAAGTGGGCCGAATTTCGGGAACTCTCCCGGCGGGAATGAAACGTGCCGAGGCGGATTCAATGACCTTGCGGAAAGCACGCTCCCCTTGGCGGGCATCAGTCGGGATAGGGAGGGCAGCAAAGAGGTTGTCTGTAAAAGATTTGTATTCCTCCCACTTTCCTTTTTTAAAGTTTATGAAAGTGCGTTTTTCTGTAACGATGAAGTCGGCGGTACGCTCGAACGAAATAAGTATAGGCAGGTGGTCGGATGCCAATGTTACCATCGGCTGCCAGTTGACACAGTTTACGAGTTCTGCGCTCACGATTGAGATATCCGGCGAACTGTGACAGCTTCCTACCATACGTGTGGGGGCGTCTCCGTTTATTGTGCAGAACGTCGTTTCTTCTATTTGATCCGCCAACATCTCACCCCTACTGTCCGCCCGCAAGTTTGAATGCCATAGATCGTGATGGGCATTAAAGTCGCCTAAGATAATGCGATTGTTACCAGTGAGTAAGGCGCTAATATTAGGGCGGTATCCACTGGGGCAACACGTGGCAGGAGGGATGTAGATGTTGATGATTTCTAGGTTTGCATCGCCTGACCGGACAGATAGGCCTTGCCGTTCTAAGACATTGTCCCTGCGGTCGATGCCAGGATCAAATATATGTTATTGCACAGAGTGGTGTATGATAAACGCGGGGCCGCCTCCATTTCCGCTCATGCCATCTTTTCTGTGGACATTATACCCAGAACAGGTTTGCAGTGCAGATCTTGCTGTGAGTTTAGTCTCTTGAGTCGCAGCAATGCGGATGTTGTGCCGCTTAATGAAATCAACTATCTCCGTGATCTTCCCAGTTAGTCCATCACAGTTTAACTGCAGAATTCTGAAGTGCATAGGGGGAGACGTCACCACTCTGGGAGTAAGTGACGGGTGACTACGCCTGGGTTGAGGAAGGCCAGGACGCAACGGCTGTTGTGGCCCTGGGACTGGGCGTCATTGGGCAAGCATTGGGGTACCCGGTAGATTCGGGTTTGCGACCTGGCAACATGGCGCAATGAAACCCATCGGGGGGTTGCCGTCGCGGAGACCAGAACATCTAGGAAAGTGGCACCGCCCAAGGCAGGAGCTGCATTGGGCGGATTTCGCAAACATATATATTCTGTGCTGGCAAATGGTGCAAACGGGATTAGGGACTAAGAGTCTGTTTCCCTGACCTACACGATTGCTGCCGGAAAATAGGGATGGAGAAGACGGGGGCAGGGGCTGATGCTCAGCATTGCTAACGACTCTACTTGAAGATAGTAGTTATGAGTGGTAGCAGCTGTTTGAGTTGTTGGCGCCGCAAGGCGCGAGCAGCAGCGGGTACTAGTTGTAGCTTGCTGAGCAGCTGGGCTGCTGGAAGGTAGCGGGGGCGCTAAGGCGTAGACTACGGGACGCCCTTGAACGTGAACAGCAAGGAGCCACAAAAGATTTATAAAAGTTACGTGGACGTCGGGTTTTGGGATAAGCCCAGAACAACCTGACCGATGCAAACATCCCTTACACGACACACACTGTACAGAGTATGACCGTCCTAAAGAGATTCTTTTCCGGCAGATGCAGCAAAACCATTTCTCAGGACCGGCGTCAGGAGACGGACCCGGATTGAATTCGATACCTTCCAGGAGCAAGGGAATATGGAGCAGTCCCGCTGCAAGGAGCTGCTGGAAGGATGACAATTTGTGGGAGGGACGCAACAAATTAAATGGGGTTACACTGAAATGACAGTCCTTGGTCGGGAAAAATCCCGAGTCGCTCCGGTACATAGGACCGACTGCCTTGGGAAGCGCATATATTTTCTACTCATTAAAGACTTTCTAGGCCGTTTATTGTTCATGTTGAAAATTGGTCCGATATGGTCGAAATGGGTATCAACGGAAGCGCATCACTGCCAGTTATAAGAATCGGTTTAAATACTGCCTTGAAATGATTCACATCTCATATTTAAGTTGAAGATATATGTACGTATGAGAAGGATTTGAAAAACCACTTGGTCTTATATTCAAACCTCTGTTGTTTATTTGCGAAACTATACAATAAAATCTGAAATGTTAATTTTAATTTTCACACTTCCTCATTCGAAACCTAAGTCTCCCGGTTTGAAATTTCTTAAAGTTGGCGGCCATATCCCCAACTAGTCCCTTGGAGTGAATGACCTTGATTATAGCCTCTGACCTACACGTTACGGCTCCTGTTATATATGTGAATACGTAGGCGCATCTACTTACCAGGTGAGGCTTTGTCTTTCCTAAGGAGGCTCAAAGGGTAAAGCAAAAGCTTTTCCGAGATAGTCGAAATGACCGGATGTGCCTTAGTCGAATAGTTACTCCCTAACGTTTCAAGATGATTTTCTGGTGAAGCTCGGCAGCATAGCGCGACAAAAATATCCGTCAGAAAGTCTTCGGAGCTACACCTAGAGCTTCTAGGAAAGTGATGTCGACGAATGTATGAGTTCGAAGTCGCACTCTTATAGCTTCGGTGCTGGCTCATGGTGCGAGGGTCAGGAGGCGAGGTAGCGACTGGTAGTCGAGATTGCTACTGTTCGCATTTTGTTGTAGCTCTTTAAAACTACAAAAAAAAACTGGAGGCGCGATCAACAATAGACCAGCATTGATTCTGACCGTTAAAACTGTGCCACGAGAATCATGACTATTAATAGACCATTTAAAGCGGCCGTAAGTCGCCTTTGTGCGTGAACAGCAAGATGATACAAATGATTTAAAGAAATCGTGTCGACAACGAGTATAAGGAGTTAGCCCAGGACATCCGCTTTGGTGAAGCTACGCTTTACACGGGACATATAGACAAAAGTGTGGTAATTTTGAGTATTTCCATTTTTTTTCGCCAGACGCAGGAGTACCAGTCATTAAGACTGGGTTGTTAAAGCCAGACGGCGGGCCAACAGACGCACACACAAGCATAAACATAGCGCGTCCCCAATTATCATCGCCGCCAAAGAGGTTGAAGATGCCATCCTTGATGCTAAACCATCTAAAGCAGTAGGCCCAGACGGCATTTCCATGCCGATGCTTAAAAATCTAGGCAAAGAGGGATTTAATTATCTAGCACAGGTCTTCAACTTGTCCCTTTGTCATCCCCGAAAAATGTAAAATGCCCAGGGTGGTTCCGCTAATAAAGCCTGGGAAACCAGATAACATAGGAGAATCTTATCGTCCGATATCTCTCCTATCGCCAGTAGCTAAGCAGCTTGAATCCATTCTGCTTCCCTATTTCACTGCAAATTGGCGTCTTGCCAATCATTAGCATGGCTTTCCAAAACTTCATAGGTATTGGCTAAACGATATTAACGCAAAAGAAAGTTCTTAAAAATTTTTGTCTTCTTTTGTTGAATTATCAAAGTGACCTAAACAATGTGTAAGATTTCATGTTTCTAGCTCATTGATGACAATTCTAAATGGACATTTAAATACATCGGATTATTTCAATCCCAATTCCATCAAGATAACTCTCGTATCCTAAATGCTACAACCTTCGTTCAAAGTTTCAGATCGCTGAGTTATCGGAGAGTTGTTTAAGACTCAAAAGCAAGTTCAAAAGATTTTTTAAATTTTCGTGATCCGTGGACCACCCAGCGAAACATTTTTCCCTGATGTAGGATTGTCATGACGTTTTAAAATATGTTCTTAGTCTCGACAATCTAAATTTACCGGAGGTTACTGAAATAGCGGTTGCAAGATTCCACATTTTGTAAATGGACTTTCTAAATATCTCGATCCCTATCCCATCTAGAATTTTCTTTTATCCGAAATATTACAAGCTAATAGAGCCAAATCTTCGTTCAAAGTTTGATATCTCTGAGATATCCGGAAGTTACTTAAAACTCGAAAGCAATATTTCCAAGGTCGGATAATTTTTAGAATTGTCACGATCCTTTGACCACCTAGGAAAGCATTTTTGCTCATCAATCATCAAGACTCTAGCTTTTCGGGAAGCTACTCAAAAACGGATTGCAAGATTCCCGGATTGCAAGGAAGTCTTAGTTCGGGTGAAACCGAACATTCCATGCCCAGCTGTACACTTGGAATGCTGTTATTGTTTGTTTTGTGTGCTTAATAGTGTTACAAGGCTGCACAATAATACATATACATATGGTTCTATTCTGAACTAATTTTTCTTCGAGGTATGGCTCCCGAAACATAGAAAATTGCTTAGTCATAAAAGGGGCGGTGCCACGCCCATTTTTGTAAATTTGAAGTTTTTCCTATTTATTGTTATAAATCCTCTTGCGAAATGAAATACCATTAATATAAAGCTCTTTTTTTTGCAGAAATATAGTTTATTTTATTCGTCCACGACCCTTTTAAAAATCTTTTATATAAAATTGGGCGTGGTCCATAACCAATTTCGTTAATTTTTCTTCAAAGCATTCCTTATAGTAAGGGCAACCTCTCTGCCGAATTTTGTTACGATAGGTTTAACGATTTTTTATTTATGATTAATAATATTTGTAAAATTGATTTTAACAAGTGGGCGGCGCCACGCCCATTTTAAAAATTTTTTACATTTTTATCGAGAGTCTCAATATCAGTCCACACGTCAAATTTCAACATTCTAGGTGTATTATTTACTAAATAATCAGGTTTTTTGTATTTTCCAAAATGTTATATATATAAAAAGTGGGCGTGGTTATCATCCGATTTCGCTCATTTTCAATACCGATCTATTCTGGGTCAAGATAAGCTCATGTACCAAGTTTCGTGAAGATATCTCAATATTTAATCAAGTTATCGTGTTAACGGACAGACGGCCGGGCGGACGGACATGGCTCAATCAATTTGGTTTTTCGATACTGATGATTTTGATATATGGAAGTCTATATCTATCTCTATTCCTTTATATCTGTACAACCAACCGTTATCCAATCAAAGTTATAATACCCTGTGTACAAGTACAGCTAGGTATAAGAAGGGAGTCCGAGCTACCAAACATGTTGAAGTGAGAGCTATAATTTTGGAACAAACACCGGAAGGTTCGTTTAGTTCAAAATTCCTTCTACATTGTTTTAGAAGAAGAGGTTTTAATGGCTTTGTATAACGTGAAGTTTGCTATGGTAATGTTTAACGAATTTATTTACCTTTATCAAAACTGGGATCCAATGTACTCAGTGTAAGACCGCTTAGCAGAGCACCGAAAAAAAGTGGTGACAAATAATCAGTATTAGAAACGCACAATCCAATGACGTCACATTGTTCAACATTTAGGCTTTTAAAACGTTCAGCTACATTGACGCTCCATTGCGCTATTTCAAGGTTGGTGTATTTCTTGCCATTGGGAAAGCAAATCTGTGAAAAAAAGAAACGTGTTTGAATGTTTAAGTGAGGCGACAGGGTGGGATTGAGCCATGATTCAATTACTACAGGTTTGTTCTCAAATGACGACAGAGCTTTGACACTCCCAAGTTTGAAAATCTGGACGGTTTGCTTTTACAAAGTAAGGAAAAAGGGGAATAATACAATCCCCCTCAGCGAAAATTTAGGGGATGTGTGGAATAACGGTATAACTCAAAAATCAACCTTTTGAGGAAAGTGAAAAAAACTTAACAATACAGGTAAAAATAAATTTATAATAATCCTACTTGGTAAGATTTTAGATAGTATAATTCTTTGATAAGAAAAAGTAATAAATTGTATATATACATAATTTTATGAGAAAATGGATGATTTCTTTTTTTTTTTTTAGTTATACCGCTATTCCATAGATCAAATAACAAATATTTTGATTGAGATACTTTATTAAACAAAATGGTAGATACATTAATAACGGCGGCCGCCGTGGTGTGATGGTAGCGTGCTCCACCTACCACACCGTATGCCCTGGGTTCACACCCCGGGCAAAGCAACATCAAAATTTTAGAAATAAGGTTTTACAATTAGAAGAAAATGTTTCTAAGCGGGGTCGCCCCTCGGCAGTGTTTGGCAAGCGCTCCGGGTGTATTTATGCCATGAAAAGCTCTCAGTGGAAACTCATCGTTCGGAGTCGGCATAAAAGATGTAGGTCCCATCCGGGAAAATCAAGAGGAGCACGACGCAAATTGGAAGAGAAGCTCGGCCTTAGATCTCTTCGGAGGTTATCGCGCCTTACATTTATTTTATTTATTTAAATACATTATATTATATTATATATGCTATTATATAATGCTTATAACTATTTGTTATTTCTTTTTGTTATTTTTAGCAATATTTTTTTTACTATTATCATGTTTAACCTTTTTTCTATTTTTAACAATGGAGTTCTCTGTCTGCTTAGTCGTTTTTGAAACCACTTCAATTCTTTTATTTTTCAGTTCTTTCTGGTCTACGACATTGAATATATTTTCATACCATTTCGATGCTTCACTACTGCAAAATTTTATTAGAGAGTTATACCGTTTTCCATAAATGAAGCTAATATCTTTGTTTAAATATCACTATTATTTTCTAAGATTAATATAGTATGTGTATGTAATCGTGCTCTTTTTATTTAGTTGATTTATGGAAAAACGGTGTAACTCGACTTATACCATTATTCCACACATCCCCTCAATTGTATTAGAAAAGTACCTTTAGCAGTATATTAGTAGTGATTATAAATTTGTAAATAAATGCCAACAGGTTTTTGGGGAAAAATTTATTTTCTACTTAATATTTCGTGAATTGATTTAGAGTTATGTTGGTTTGTCATTCTTTCAGAATTTGATTGAAGAATGCCGTACGTTAGAATTTTATTCAAAAATACACTATCTCAAAATTTGTTTTAGAAACTCCCTATCTGAGCATAAGTTCTAAGCCTTTTTGACATAAGAGGGAGTTAAGGAAATTCATTCTGAGATAAGGCGTTCTTTAACCCAATTCTGATATAGGTCGTTTTTGTGACAAATCCTGAAATGGGAAATTTTTGAAAAGTATTTTGAGATAGCCGTTAGACGGTTAAGCGCCAATTAAGTAAGTAAGTAAGTATTTTGAGATAGGACGATTTCGAACTGGCAGCCGGCATGGGGTGATACTGTACATAGCAGCCGCAATGCACTGACAAAAAAAATTAAAAAAATGGCTTGTTGTCTTAGAAGTTTATATTCCAGCCTTGACTTTGGCAGAAGAGTTAAGCTTTTGTGTGGTCCTGCTACACAGGGTGTATTTACCTTTTTATTCTGAAATTTCGGAAAGCTCCTTTCCGTTTAAGTATTCGTGGAAATGTTCCGGATAAACCGTTAATTTAGAATATTCGGAGCACGTTTGTTTGGTACTACCTCACTAGGTCCGACTATTCCAAATAAGTATATACTTAAAATTCCAAATATAAAACGATTCCACATATTCTTAAATGGAGAGTAATGTTCCGAGCTCAATGAGTACATTTCGTTATGGCATCTCCATTACTTACTAATTACATTTTTTCGTGAATCGATTTGCTAGTGGAGTTTTTGACGTTGAACGATGAATTTTAAATTGGTGTGAAACTCCGCTTATTTTACACCTTCTACTAACGCTCGTATCGCTAAATTGTTGAATAAATAACTCCAATATTCAATTATGCAAAATGTCCTTATTTGAATACTTCACAATAACACTTATACTTCGCAACTGATAGCGTGCTTAAATCAAACTGATTGCTCATGCCTAAGCTGGTGCTGCTTTTATACTCTTCGGTTTCCTCGTTTCCATATTTCTAGGCGTTTCTCCTTCTAGAATTTACTAGTTCGCTGAAGATTGCATACTTTTGTGAGTAGCTCAGAAATATGCATGTGTATGTGTGAGAACTAATTTGCTGACGATTGCATACTTTTGTGAGTATCTCTCCGCTGCTGTATGTACATATGTGTAGACATAATGATTGATTTGTTTATTTAGATACAAGTGACTGCTTAGTATCGGCTTAGAGATGATAGTATGTCTGAGTGTTGCTAATATTCATCACACTGCCCTCCACCTAAGTCTGATCGTCCCGATCAGACAAATTTCCTGATCTAAACGCTGCTAGCATCTCCAACTGAACCACCCTTCTATTTCGTGGTTTCCTAATGGTTTTTATGCAGTAGATGGTATCACTGATCTTCTTCACAACTTTGTACGGGCCTTTCCAACTGCACCAAAATTTGGATGGAACGCCTTTCCGCCGATGAGGGTTGTATAGCAGTACCAAATCTCCCTCCCGGAAACCTTCCGAATTATTGTTCTTGTCGTACCTGTGTCTCATCCTAGTACTCATTATCCTGATTCGTTCCCTCACACTCTGTTGTTTGGCCAATGAACTACTTTGTAGAGCTTGCGCTTGACGGATTGGCTTCGCATAATCAGTATCGTTCCCACGTTTCACAACAGTAGTGCGCCCTGGCTTGAAACTACCCTCGCATTCTTTCTGGGAAATTCGTCCCTGCGTTTTTGTGCGTCCATTTGGTTTTGTCTGCGCAGGTACTTTTGATTTCGCTTTATTTGGCCCTTTCGATCCATCAACCTTTGCCTTTTACTTTCGTGGTCTTTGTCGAGTCTTCTCCACCAGTTCTCGATTACTACCGAACCCTTTCTCAAAACTGAAGTTGAGTGGTACATCCTGGTTCTTATAACGCATAACCCTTCTCTGCATATCGATCCTGATGTCATGGTCAACTAAGAAGTCCACTCCCAATATGACTTCATCAACAATTTACGCCACAACAAATTTGTGTAGAACCATGAACTTCCCAATTAAGACTTCACAGATCACTTCTCCCCGGACTTGGTTATACTCGCCAGTAACCGTACGCAATCTTCCTCCAGGTAATGGCTTTACTCTCCTGTTGACCAAATCATATCGGATCAATTAATGAGATGCGCCCTTATATAGAGTCAGTACACGTTCTTTGCCATCCACATTCCCTCTGACGGTAACACTGCTTGATTTCCTTCCAATTTGCAACACAGATATCACAGGAGATTCAATAGCTGGAGCTAGCTCTCGATCTCTACATCTTACTCGCTCTTGCTCATCCCCTCCAGGTTTGTTAATAAGACCACCCATGTTGTTGAAACAACTAGAATCAAGTTCGCAATGACGTGTAATGTGACCGGGCTTCCCGCATTTGAAGCATTTGATAACTCTTTCACTCCGCTTTTGCGATCCTTTCAGCGCCTCCAATATTGTGCTCACCCAGTCTGGCCTTTCTACCTCCACACGGCATGCTTGAACGCTGGCTTACACAGAAGCGATGCTGTTTCCTGAATCAGAGCATGTGATACCGTTTCTGTGAATGTAGGTTTTGGGTTTGCATATGTCGCTCGCTTCGTTTCGATCAATGAACGGCAAAAACGAACACAACAACGTTCGATTACATTCGGCAAAATGATCGTGTTCAATGATCCAACTTGCTTAAACGAACATAATCGACATTAATTTAAACCCCCTATTGCGAGTGTCGATTGCAGTAGATAGTAGACCGCTGAGCGATAATCGATTATCTTTATAATGTATACAAATTATGTTATATACATCGAAAAGTTAAAAAAAATAGCAAAATCTCTCTTGCATAAAATAACTGTTTATAATGGTCCAATGATTTGGCGATTAATTTGTATAGTAATAATATTAAATGCATAAAATGGAATCGACAAATTGTCGATTCTATTCCGATCGACACTCGCAATAGGGGGGAAAATCAACCAACTTATTGCATGCGTGAATATAATCAATTCAGGCGTTTGCTCGTTTACCTCAACGGCGATTACATTTATCGGAATGAAAAAGCAAATATGAAAACCCCATGCGTCTGAATATTTGCATGATTCTTCTGCCCTTACGTCACGGCGACAAGCTACATATAAACATTGCTTACGATTCTGTTTGTTTGCCGAACTAAACGATACTAATTCTCGTGCTTTGATTTTATTCTCCGCTTGCCTTCGTTTGATCAATACAATCGTACGCAAAACCTGTACGTTCATTCGATCGCAATCATGCTAACAGAGTCTTGTAAAGACAGATGCTGAGTTTATTCAATTACGAGTTTATCAACTATGAGTTTATTCAATATGAGTTTATTCGCATGATTGAATGTGAATGCAAGTTTTAGTGTTTGATTAAATCAAGAAAATTGTGATTTTTGCAGTTCACTGGTGCCTACCAACGATCAACTCTCGGATGGATCAGGCGCTTCGGGAGGTGCATGCCTGGGCATCTGGAGTTGGGTTAACCGCCAAAACGGAAAACCTATCTAGTATTATTTACTAGGAAATATAGGGTCCCTAGTTGCACTCAGCCTAAGGTTGAAAGAGTAACTCTACAAGAACAATGCACACAAAATATCTAGGAATTATACTAGATAGTAAGTTGTCGTGGAAACTCCATGTGGAAGAGGGAGCGAAGAAAGTCTCCGTGGCACTGTATGCATGCCAGAGGATGCTAGGATCTAAGAGGCTTATTGCGCAAACTCTCTCATTGCGGGTATTTACGGAAATTGGCAAGCGCATACCTTACTATGGGGTTTTGGTTTGGTGGACAGCTACAGAAGAAACCACATATGTATACCAAAAAACTAGATAGGGTGTGCAGATTATCAATGCCATTCTGCACATCCTACCTGCAGACCTAATGGCCAAAAATATAGCGTTAGTAGCTGCAGCAAGGCTTAAGACCTCGGGGAAGCTTGAATGCAGGCCTTATAGCGCCGCCGTGGTGTGAAGGTAGCGTGATCCGCCTACCACACCGAAGATCTTAGGTTCAATTCCTAGGCAAACCAACATCAAAAAGTTTAAAACAGGTTTTTTTTTTCAATTAGAATTTTTCTAATTATTCTAGGCGGGTTCGCCCCTCGGCAGTGATTTGCCAAACACTTCAAGTGTATTTCTGCCATGAAAAGTATCTCAGTGAAAACTCATCTGCTTGCGGATGCCGTTCGGAGTCGGCGTAAAGCATGTAGGCGTCGTCCTGCTTATTTATAGAAAAAATTAAAAGGAGCACGACGCAAATTGGAAGAGAAGCGCGGCCTAAAATATCTTCGGAGGTTATCGCGCCTTGTATTGTTTACTCTGTCGAACCACAAATAAGTAGATCCTACAGGCTGCCAGATCACTGCAGCGGATTTCCGTCGCGTCAATATACATATATATTGATAGTCAGGCGGCGGTACTTCATCAATAAGTGTCCTGGAATGCAAAGATGCATTGCCGGACCGTACATCTATACTGGGTTCCAGGTCATAAAGGGATAGAAGGTAACGAAAAGGCCGATGAGTTGGCAAAGGAGGGTGCAGCACTCGATGAGCCGGTAGTAGATGTCCCGATCCATTTGGGAGAAATAAACAGGAGACAGCAGCTGCGTATGATCCATCAAGCTGGAAAAGCGTGGGCAGAAGCACGGGGCTACGAAATTTCTAGATCATGTTCTAATCTTACGGCGTTAGACTGACAAAGTTGCTTATATCCCTAAAGAGATGAGACGTTAGGCTCACGATGGGCATGTTAACTGCCTTCTGGTGTCACATGCTAATAAGTTAGGCCTCTTCAGTAAGAGCAGATGAAGAAAATGCGAGCAGCAGTAAATAACGGTTCAGGGGCAGAGTTGCCAGTCATGTCCCAGAAAACTGTTAGTATTCGCCAAGAAGGCAGAGCTATTTTATAACATAGGTCCTGGTACCTAGCTGGGCTTTTTAATGTTTGGTCGTCAAACAAATTCTGGTAACACTATGGACACATCCGTTATATGTGAGGTCTTTATTGGCCGGCCAATTCAACCTATAGTATACTCTTAGTTTCAACTCATAGTTTCAAGAATCTAGCTCTACAGGAAGTTACTCAAATAGCGGTCGCAAAGGACGATCCCTGGCCCATCCAGCAAAGCTTTTTTCCCTCAAGTTAAATTGTCATCGGATTTCGATGTGTGTTCCAAGTTCCAATACTCTAGCTCCCAAGGAAGTTACTCAACCACTACAATATCATTAGAATATCCCACAATTTGCGTTTTTCTGGTAGATCAATCTTTAGCACCCCACCATACATGTAAAAGGGAAGTCTGGCAACTCTCCAATGCTCCCATTAGATGAGGTAAAACGGAGTAACATCAGAAGAGAGGAAGTCAGTCGTCAAGTCGTGACTCAACAGAACGTTGATCGGTTGAAAGTTGTAAAGTTGATCGTTGGCTTTAAACCTACCTATGTCATTTAAGTTGAATTAACTACTTAAACCTCAATTATATCCATACCGTGAATTTTAATATTGAATACTAATTTACTCATGAAATATGATATTGTAACGAATTTGCTGCAAATTCCTCTTATTTTCCCTTTTGCTAGGTTCGTATCGCTAAACTGTTGAATAAATAACTCCAATATTGAATAATGGAAAAATGGCCGTTATTAAAATACTTCACAATAACACTCAAACTGTGCAACGAATAGCTTAATAACCAAAGTGATAGCTCAAATGAAACTCCTCTATTCAAAATAAAACTGCCATTGCTCGCTAGATATCGTTTTAGTCGTAACTGCTTGACAACTCAAATCAAACTCAAACCCTCCCCTTTACTGTAGCGCCTTTTATACTTTTTGATTTCTAATTGCATACTTCTAGACTTTTCCATTCCAGAACTTACTAGTTTGTTTCGGCTACAAAATCGCCAGCCACAACTACGTGCACAAATTATTGCCCTCTCTTGTGACAACTCAGATAGATATATGCATGTGTTTGTGCACTGCCGCTCCACTGCTCGTATACGTACATATGTGTAGACGCAATTATTTATGCATCTGTGTGTGACATCTCTCTGGGATGCCTTATATATGTGTATACTTGATTTGATTATTGACGTAAATACTGCTTAGCATGGCCTTAGTGATGGTATAGCTTAGTGATGCTAATATCCGTGACACTGCCCTCCACCTAAGTCTGATCGTCCCGATCAGACAAATCTCTCGATCTAAACGCTGCTAATCTTTCCAAATGAACCACTTTCATTTTGGTTCGTGGTTTGGTAGTGGTTTGTATGCGGTACACTACATCGTTGATCCGTTTTACAACTTTGTATGGGCCTTCCCAGTTACACTGCAATTTCGGGGACAAACTTTTTTTCGTTGTGGGTTGTATAGCAGCACCAAATCTCCTTCCTGAAACCCTTCCGAATTAATTGCTTTATCGTACCTCGCTTTCATCTTGTCACTCATAATCTTTGCTCGTTGCCTTACCAGATCGTGTATCTCTCTCAGCTCTTCTTCCAAGACATCAGTGGATTTCTTGACATTCCTCTCCGCATCGGCATCTATCCCATACTTCAAATCAGCTGGCAGTCGAAGGTCATTGCCAAAAATTACCTTTGCGGGAGTTTGGCCCGTTGTGTCATGTACTGCCGATCGGTAATGATATGTGTGTATCCCAGTCCTTATGGTACTTGTCTACTACTTTTCTTAAATGCTCCTCCAATGTTCTATTGAAACGTTCCACCATACCATCGGACTGAGGATGCAATGCAGTTGTCCGTGTTTTTCGAATGCCCAACTTCTTGGATATTTCTTGGAACACAGCTGATTCAAAATTCCTGCCTTGGTCAGAATGTAACTCCATTGGTACACCATACCTTGCAACCCATTCGTTTTTAACCACTTCTGCTACTGTTTCTGCTTCTTGGTTTGGGATTGGGTATACCTCTGGCCATTTACTGAAATAATCCATAACCACCAGTACGTATTTGTTTCCGCGGTTGCTAGTAGGAAATGGACCTGCGACATCCATGGCGATCCTTTCAAAGGGTGCACCTGAAATATACTGCTTGATCTGGCCATGACTTCGCGTTTTGGGCCCTTTCGCTCTGTTGCATACCTCGCAATTGGCAATCCACTCGGTGACCGACTGACGGCAACCAACCCAATAGAATCTCTGCTTAATTTTCTCGAGTGTCTTCGTGATTCCAAGATGACCTCCACTTGGACCATTGTGCAGCTCGCTGAGCACGTCAGGAATCCTCTTTCTGGAAACAACTATCAGTTTCTTCTTGCATTGACCATCCTCACTCTCCCATACTCGATGCAAGCAACCGGATATCAATTCTAAACTGTTCCACTGTGCCCAATATGACTTCGCAATGGGACTCTCTGCTGACATCTCCTCTCTGCTTGGTCTTTCGTTTCGTTCTAGCCCTTGCATAACATGTGACAGATCTGTATCTTCTAGCTGACACTTCCTTAGTTGTTCCTTGTCCCATTCATCCGTACACGTTATAGTCATTAGCCGGACATCTATAATGTCTTCTTTAGCCTCGGCCATTGAGCAGTGCTTGCATTCCAGACTACATGGTCTTCGTGACATTGCATTAGCATTTCCATGGGTACTACCTTTTCGATGCTCAATGGAAAAGTCATAGCTTTGTAGTCGCTCGATCCACCGTGCCAATTGTCCTTCCGGATTACGGAACTGCAGAAGCCATTTCAACGCGGCGTGATCTGTCCTGACACGGAATCGCTGGCCGTAGAGGTATTTGTGAAAATGGTTAATGCACTCTACCAATGCCAACAGCTCTCTCCGCGTAACGCAGTAGTTCCTCTCTGGTTTTCCAATCGAACGGCTGTAATATGCAACTACCTTTTCCTGTCCATCGACCAGTTGTGATAAAACGCCTCCTATAGCATATCCACTCGCATCTGTATCTAGAATAAATGTTGCTCCTGGAATCGGATATGCTAACATTGGGGCAGTGCACAAACGCTCCTTCAATGTTTGGAAAGCCACTTCTTGCTCCTTCTTCCATTCAAAAGCTTTATTTTTTCTTGTAAGCTCATGGAGGCTATGGGCTACGCTGGAAAAATTTGATACAAATCGGCGGTAATATGTGCACAGCCCAAGAAAACTTCTCAATTCATGTAGGTTCTGTGGTATTGGCCAATCCTTTACAGCCTCTATCTTTTCGTTCGCAGTGCAGATGCCCTCTGTCGTTACCTTGTGACCCAAATAATTTACTTCCTTTTTAAACAGCGCACACTTTTTGGGACTTAACTTCAGACCAGCACCAGCTATTATCTGTAAAACTTCCTCCAAGTTCTTAAGATGTTCATCAAAATTCTTGCCCAATACGATGATGTCGTCCAGGTACACCAAGCATGTTTTCCAATGTAGTCCTTTCAGTACCTGGTCCATGAGTCTCTCAAAAGTAGCTGGTGCATTAAAAAGTCCAAAACGCATCACTGTAAATTGCCAAAGACCATCACCTACACTGAAGGCTGTTTTCTCTTTATCTTCCTCCTTCACTTAAACTTGCCAGTAGCCGTTTTTCAAGTCCAGTGTGGAAATCCATTTCGTACCAGATAGCGAGTCCAGAGTGTCGTCAATTCTTGGCAATGGGTAGCTATCCTTTTTCGTTACGTCATTCAACTTTCGGTAGTCCACACAAAACCTCATTTTTCCATCCTTCTTTTTTACAAGTACTACCTGTGAGCTCCATGGACTAGCTGATGGTTCGATGACGCCGCTGTCGCTCATTTCTTGAATGATTTGACTCACAACTTCCCGCTTCGCCAGTGGAACACTACATGGAGCTTGACGGATCGGCCTCGCATCTCCTGTGTCAATTTGATGTTTCACAACGTTGGTGCGGCCTGGTTTAGAATCATCCTGTTCAAATATGTTCGCGTACTTTAGGAGCAGTTGTTTCGCCTTACTCTGATATGCCCTGCGTCCATGCCGTGATGTCATTTGAAAGATTAGTATTACTAGCTGAAACGTGTTCCTGGAGCTGTTCACAGTTAATAACTACTTCAGCCTCTTGGCATCTTCCCAAAATAGCTCCTTTAGTCAGTTTGAGTGGTGACTTGAACTCATTGAGTACTCTTACCGGAATACGTCCATCTTGTTTTGTCATAGCCAGGGTTTTTCCTACAAGTATGTTTACTGCTGATTTGTTTGCTGTTTCGACAACCCACAATTTGTTTGTCCCACAATCTCCACCAACCTTTGCTCAGATGACTGCTTCGGATTTTGGTGGTATTTGCTGACTCTCTTCCACCAGCACTCGTTTACTGCTGTAGCCTCTCTCGTAGCCGAAATTAAGTGGTACATCCATGTTTTTATATCGCATCGTCTTGCTTTGCATGTCGATCTTGATGCCCTGGTCGATTAAGAACTCCACTCCAATTATGATTTCATCAACAATTTCTGCCACTATAAAATTGTGTACTACCGTGACGTTCCCAATTGCGACTTCACATTCTACTTCTCCAATTACCTGGGTGTCCTCTCCCGTGGCTGTACGTAATCTTGCTCCAAGCAATGGTCTTATCTTTTTGTTGACTGAATGATGGAATGAGATGCACCCGTATCTAAAGTCAGTAAACGTTCCTTTCCGTCCACATGTCCTCCAACAGTAAGATTGCTCGATCTTCTTCCAATCTGCGAGATAGAGATTATGGTGCATTCAATTGCGGGAGCCAGCTGTCGCCCCTTGCGGCTGACTCGATTTAGTTTAACGATTGAGTGGTCTTGGAGATTTGCTCATCACCTTCTGCTCTGCGTTTACGACCACCCACATTGTTGGAGCTATTGGGACCGCTGCTGCAATGTCGTGCAATATGACCTGGGTTGCCGCACTTGAAACATTTAATAACTCCGGCATTTTTCTGTTGTGATCCCTTCAGTGCTTCCAAATTTGTGTCTACCCAATCTGGTCTTTCCATTTCCACACGATGAGCTTTGTATGCTGGTTTACTCAATAGTGAGGCCGTTTCCTGATGCATGCGATACCGTTTCAGCAAATGTCAGCTTTGGGTTTGCGTATGTAGCTCGCTTCGTTTCCACGTCCCGTATGCCATTTATGAAACTCTGGATTTTTACCCTCCCGGTGTATTCCACGGGTGCGTCCGCATTTGCTAGATGAGCCAACCTTTCAACATCCGTGGCAAACTCCTGCAAAGTCTCATTCGCTCTTTGGTGACGGTTTTGCAACTCAATTTGGAATATCTGTTTCCTATGCTCGCTTCCATAACGTCGTTCTACAGCAGCCATCAATGTTTCATAACTGTTCCGTTCGTACTCTGGAATCGTCTGTAAGATTTCCGCTGCAGGCCCTTTCAATGCCACGAACAGTGCAGCAACTTTATCTTCCGCATTCCAGTTGTTCACTGCTGCGGTCTTCTCAAACTGTAGCTTAAAGACCTGGAAAGGAACAGAACCGTCAGAGGATGGTGTTTTTACCTTTGTATTACTCGCTGAAACTGCTGGACGATTTAATTGTAACTGCTCCATACGACCCTTCAAATCATCGACCTCTGCCTGAAATTGAGCGATTTTTGCATCCTGCGCTTCCAGCTTTGATGTTACCCTTGCTTCCTGTGCTTCTAACTGTGAAGACATTTGTGCCACCTGCAATGATAAGCGCTCCTCTTGTTCTTCCATCTTTGATGTTATACGGGTTTCCTGCGATTCCAGTTGTGAAGAAATTTGTGTCGACATTTCTGAAATACGTGTTTCTTGTGCTTCAGTCTTCGCTGTTATACGGTTCTCCTGCGATTCCAGCTGAGTTTCCATCTTGGATGTAATATCTGTCTTTTGCGATTCCAGTTGAGATGACATGTTGGTGGATATTTGTGATGACATTTCGGACATTTGTGCCGATATTGCAGCCAATATCATGTTCAGGTCTGTGTTCGTCATTGTCTGCGGTGTTTCTTCCATTTTTGCTTCCATTGCCTCTCGTAACCGTGCCTGAAGTTCCAGTTTAACGCCGCTTGTACGCAATCCACGGCTCTCCAACTCCTTCTTTAGTTGCTGGATCTTCAATTCACTGAACTTTGCCATGTCCTTGTTGTCCTCTGGAATTTATTCAACAATTCCTCTTCTGACACCAATTGTACCGAATTTGCTGCAAATTCCTCTTATTTGTCCTTTTGCTAGGTTCGTATCGCTAAACTGTTGAATAAATAACTCCAATATTGAATAATGGAAAAATGGCCTTTATTAAAATACTTCACAATAACACTCAAACTGTGCAACGAATAGCTTAATAACCAAACTGATAGCTCAAATGAAACTCCACTATTCAAAATAATACTGCTATTGCTCGCTAGATATCGTTTTAGTCGTAACTGCTTGACAACTCAAATCAAACTCAAACCCTCGCTTTTACTGTCGCGCCTTTTATACTTTTTGATTTCTAATTGCATACTTCTAGGCTTTTCCATTCCAGAACTTACTAGTTTGTTTCGGATACAAAATCGCCAGCCACAACTACGTGCACAAATTATTGCCCTCTCTTGTGACAACTCAGATAGATATGCATGTGTTTGTGCACTGCCGCTCCACTGCTCGTATACGTACATATGTGTAGACGCAATTATTTATTCGTTTATGTAGATACATAATGATTGAATTATTGATGTGAATGTTTGTAGTTTACAGTCTCTCGAGTACACATAGGCGTATAAGTAAATGCATCTGTGTGTGACATCTCTCTGGGCTGCCTTATATATGTGTATACTTGATTTGATTATTGACGTAAATACTGCTTAGCATGGCCTTAGTGATGGTATAGCTTAGTGATGCTAATATCCGTGACAATATCAATAAACATACTGTTTTTTACATTTGGGGGCTCAACCGAAGCCATATAAAAAAAACTTAATAAGAACTATTAACGGCATAGTAAAGTGTGCTGTGCGAAATTTCCAGCCCGTTAGCATAAATAACACTGGACCACGAATTTCAACTTTTTCTCTTTACCAGAAACGCCGTTATGAAATTGGTATGTAAAATCACTTCCTGATTTCGAAAATTTAGTTCATTTTTGATTCTATGGTACTGTTTTTGAGATATTTGCAATTTACCGTTATTCGAAAAAACGAAAAAGATGGCTCCCTTTAATTACGTATATCTCACGACCGGGATAAGCACTTCCAAAACAGTTTACAGAATCGGAAAGACGATAAAATTTGCTATAAACGTATCATACATCGTTTTTGCTCAACCAGACAGTTTTCGAGATATTAGCATATCATTTCAGATTTTTGTTTTTTTTTTATGAAATGCGAGGGCAGCATTCTAAAACCACAACCTTTTTTCCACATATTTTTTCTGCACGTAAAGCTCTGTTTAATTATAAACAAGATAAGCTATCATCGAAGAAAACCGATGCAAAACTACGTAAGTTATAAGCGATCAAATACAAATACCCAGGTTGCGCAACTTCAATGTATGTATACATGTTAGCACGACGCACGCCAAATAGTAAAGCAAGAAGACACTTGTTGCACAAGCTGGTAAACAAAATTCCATAACGAAACATAACACCACGAAAATAACTAAGAATGCAGCAAGCGGTGAGAAATGCATCGTCAACATTTCAACCAAGTCATAACATCACGAAAATAAGCAGAAATGCAGCAAGCGGTGGGAAGCGCATCGTCAGCGAATTCACAAAGCGGCAACAGCAGCGCAGTCGGTAGAGCGGCGACAAAACAGGTTAGTTGTAAGAAAATAATATTTGTAAAAGTCAGTTCTAATTCTGACATTGAGTAATAAAGGAGCCATAGCTCCCAATAAAACATTTTTTTTTTTCAACTAAATAACCTTTAGTAATTTAACTGGCGCCCGAGCAGGAACCAGCGCGAGTATCGGAAAGTAGTAGTGCCTGAAAATCAAAAAGTAAGGCCACGCGAGTGACGTATAAAAAAAAAAAAAAAAAAAAAACGTTAAAAGTGCCTGAAAAATAACAAGTAAGGCCACGCGTCTACAGCGGTACCGGGAAGTGGAATAAGCAGTACGACCGAGGTACCCAAGTACCAGGAGGGAAAAGGACGAACACCGAAGCGGCGAAAACCCCACATCCAGCGTTGGACATGATACTAGCGTAAGATTAAATAGTAATAAGTAAATAATTGAAAACAAAAATAATAATAACAATTGAAAAAAAGAGAAAAAGAAATTATTATGAAAAGTAGATCTAATTGCGCTTTGTGAAAGAAAAGAAAAATTAAAAGAGAAATTATCATACAAATCCATAAAATCAAATATAAAATTTACACAGAAATCATTGCGAGAAAGTAAATTGAGTTGCGCTTGTGAAACAAAAAAGAGAAGGAAATTATTGTGATAAGTAAATTTAATTGCTTTTTGTGAAAGAAAAATTAACTAGAAATTAGGAAAGAAATCCATAAAATCTGAAGAAAATATTATACAGAAATCATTGTGAAAAGTAAACTGAGTTGTGCCTTGTGAAATAAAAGAAGAACTAAAAGAAATTAGCAATCAAACAAATAAAAAAAAAAAAAAAATCTTTAGGAAAATGCCAGAATCCGCGGAGGAACTCGTTGATCAATTGAACCAACTTAGGTTGGAATACGGAAATACCCGTCAGGGAAACCCTCCCGTCGGTAATACGACGGCAGTAGAATCAGTAGCTATAGCAGCGTTAGATAGAATGAATAGGACTTCCCCTAATGATTTGCCACCAGACCATAGTGTTACATTAAATGCGCAAAATATGAACGATCTAGATAGGGTACCAGATATGAGAAAATTCTCAGGACGACCAGGTGAATTTAGCTCCTGGAGAAAAAGTGTCGACAGAATACTAAAAGCATATGAACACCACAAATTATAACAATAACAGACCCTTCTATCCCGAGCTGACTTATTCCTTAGCACCAAAACCTAGTTTTGCACCGAGGTTGCAACAGTTTAATCGACAACCAAATAGGTACCGAAATAATCCATTCATTCCACAGACAAATCGTCCTAGCAACTACAATTACCCCGGATATGAACAAGGATTCCGCACGGGATACTACGGCCAAACCAATTATCCCCAGTATAACCCAAATTTCCGTTCGAACCCAACAGGATACAACAATCAAAATAATTACTCCAATAATAACAGAAATAATCTACCACCAAAACCACCAGTACCAATGGATGTAGACCAGTCCATACATTCCAGGCAGGTCAACTATCAAAACCGGCCGCAGAATAACCAAAACAACTTCGCGCAGAAGCGTCCCCTTTCTACCCAACATCCTCACGCACCAAATAAAATGCAAAGAACTTTTTACGCCAATACGGACTACACTAAACCGGATGAATACTAGGATCAGGTAGATCCTCACCAAATCTACGAGGATAATCCCATCCTAACTAATTATGGAAATGAAAATCAACCAGACCACATACAAAAAAGTAACCTCAATTTAATCACAAACAATAATCCGGCCCTGAACGGGCAGGATTGCACCGAACTAGATAATATTCATTTTTTAGACTAACTCCATCTTCACTCCCCTATTACGAGTTCATTGCTAGGAGCGGAGATGGACTAGACTTTCTAATAGATACCGGCTCGAATAAAAATTACATACAATCCTCGAGGATAAGAAATCCAATTCCTAATGAGCATACTTTTAAAGTTAACTCTGTCGCAGGAGACATAGAGATCACTCACCACACGTACGTGGATATTTTCGGACACGGCGTAGGCAAAATTAAATTTTTCATTTTACCAACATTAAACTCCTTTCACGGAATAATAGGTAACGACACGCTCAAACAACTGCAAGCAACAATCCACACTGATAAAAATATGATGACAATTTTTGAAAATATAGTTATCCCTCTAAAACAAAGGGTGTCACAAGAAGTGAATAATGTAGGAATAAAAATACCACATCTTTCTGCCGAAATTCAATCAAAAATTAATGGCATAATTGGGAAATGTCCCAATCTGTTCTCGGATCCCGACGAAAAACTAACATATACTACTTTAGTAAAGGGCGAAATCCGCACTACCAGCGACACACCCGTATATTCCAAGCCTTATCCTTATCCAATGGCGCTTAAAGAGGAAATAGAAAGGCAAATAGAGGAACTTCTAGATAACGGGATAATTAGGAGATCAAAATCCCCCTATAACTCACCAGTCTGGATAGTCGACAAAAAGTTGGACGCCTCTGGTAAAAAGAAATACCGGATGGTGATCGACTATCGAAAGCTCAATTCAATTACAATCCCCGATAAGTACCCTATACCAGAAATAAATGAGGTTCATGCAAACCTCGGAAATAATTCACTATTTACCGTTGTTGATCTTAAAAGCGGATTTCATCAGATTCCACTTCGTGAGTCCGATATCGAGAAAATGGCATTTTCCGTAAACAACGGAAAGTACGAATTTCTCCGATTGCCATTTGGGCTTAAGAATGCCCCTTCCACATTTCAACGGGCGCTGGATGATATCCTCCGGCAACATATCGGTGTAAGATGTTACGTCTACATCGATGATGTAATAATATTTGGGAAAAACGAAGAGGAACACTTAAAAAATATTGAATTAGTGTTCAGAACCCTAGAGAGTGTAAACATGAAAATACAGCTAGACAAGTGGAAATATTTCCAAAAACGCATCAAGGAAGCAATTCATTACCCTAGATCAGGAAGCATTAAATGCATTCGACAAAATAAAAAACACCCTTACTTCACCGGACATCGTTCTGTCCCATCCGAATTTTGAAAAGGACTTCGAACTGACCACGGACGCATCCGACTTCGCAATAGGCGCCGTACTATCACAAAATAAAAAACCCGTAACATACATATCCAGAACCCTCAACAAAACTGAAGAATCTTATGCAACCAATGAGAAGGAGATGCTGGCCATTATATGGTCCTTAAGCTCCTTAAGGAACTACTTGTACGGGTCAAGAAAAGTAAATATATTTACCGACCACCAACCGCTTACATACGCTTTAAGTACAAGGAATACGAATAGCAAAATGAAACGATGGAAAGCAATCCTGGAGGAATATAATTACGAACTGAAGTATAAACCAGGGTACTCCAACTTGGTCGCAGACGCCTTATCAAGGATACCTCCCCAAATAAATTCCCTCACTCCCACAATCCACAGTGACGAGAGCTCAAGCCATAACCTCATACCATGTACAGAGGCCCCAATAAACGTTTTTAAAAATCAAATATTTTTCAAGCAAGACGAAACATCTTCATATCAATTTAAAATAATATTTCCAACAATCCATCGTCACATAATTACAGAACCCCAATATGACAATCAAATTCTCACTACGCACCTAAAACGATACCTTAACCCCTCCGTCATCAACGGAATCAACACAGATGAAAGGATAATGGGCATGATCCAAAACATCTATCCACTACATTTTAGTAACTATAAGATACGCTATACCCAAAAATTAGTTGACGACATCACCAACGAACAGGATCAGGAAAACACCATTTTAGACATCCATAAACGCGCACACAGAAATGCAGTTGAAAACAAAGTACAAATTCTGGAAAAAAGCTATTTCCCAGGAATGCTCAGCAAAATAAAAAGAATTGTAACTAATTGCACAACTTGCAAAGAAAACAAATACGAACGCCATCCCAACCAACCCAAAATTGGCGAGACGCCATTACCCACATATCCCGGACACACGGTCCACATAGACATTTTTTTAACAGAAGGTAAAGTAATTATGACTGCCCTGGACAAATTTACGAAATACGCACAAACAAGGAAGCTTGCAAGCAGGGCAATAGTGGACGTTAGAGGTCCTTTAAGAGACTTGATTTTCTATTTCGGAGTGCCAAAACTGATTGTAATCGACAACGAACCTTCATTGAATTCTATTTCAATTAAATTTATGATGACGGACGAGTTGGGAATAGAAGTTTTTACAACACCACCATACAAAAGCCAGGCAAACGGGCAAGTAGAAAGGTTCCATTCTACTCTGGTGGAAATAATGCGTTGCCTCAAAGAGAATGGAGGACACAGGAACTTTGACGAACTCCTAGAAAGAGCTGTGTCGGAATACAATCATACTATCCATTCTGTGACTAAAAAGAGGCCAGTAGATTTATATTTCGGTAGAAACGTTACGTTTACTCCAGAAGATATAGAAAGAAGTAGGCAAAGTAACTTAGAGAAACTGGCACTTAAGCAGAGAAAGGACATAGAATACCACAACAGAAAGAAACATAACGTAAAATCATATTTACCAGGTCAAATCATTTACGTCAAGAAAAACAGGAGGTTAGGGACTAAATTAAGTAAGCCATATACTAAGGAAATAGTTAAGGAGGATCGAAATAGTACAGTAATTACCGAAAAGGAACAAATAGTACACAAAAGTAGGATACGCAACTAATTAAACGATGTGTAAATCAGGTTATTATTAACAAACTAACAATAAAAAAGATAAATGAAATTACAAATATTACAAACAATATTACCAAGGAATTGCAAAATGACAAAATCAGGGAAATAGAAGCATATTTGAAACTGAAATACAAATTAGAAATTTTAAAGGAAGAAACCATAAATATAGCATATGCTATTCATTGGGCGAAAGCCAATATAGTAAACTCATATATTATGTCAAGTGAAGAAGTAGACATTGCCAAACAGATTTTCGAAAAAGATAATATTCCGTTTATAAATTTGGATGAAGCTTTAGAATTTTCACAAATTAAAATAGCAACAAATGGCAAAATTATCATTTATATCATAAGTCTACCCACGGTAGAAGAACAAACTTGTAAAACAATAGACATTAGAGCAATAAAGAAAAACAATTAATAAAATAAATTTCGAATCAATACTTACCTGTGAAAGAAACCTTTATGGCATACAAAAAGAATGTAAACAATACAACTCAATTCAAATATGTTCAAAAAATAATTTGTTAGATTTAAGTAGGGACTATTGTATAAGTAATCTCCTAAACAGCCGCTTGCCGAACTGCACAGTGACCAACAGTCAACACATACCGGAAGTTGAAGCACTCTCAACAGACATCCTATTTTTGAACGACTTTAAAGGAGAAATCGTAATAAACGAAGAAACTACATCCCTTAACGGCACATTTATAATACACTACAACAACGCTACAATTATAATCAACGGGAAAAAATTTTCCAATACAGAAAAGCGCACAAGCAAGCCCCTACCCGCTGTACTTCAACCATTTTCAGAATCAAATACAACCGAAGAAATATTGTCCCTAAAAATGCTAAAGCAGATAAACATAAATAACACGAAACTAATAGAATACACAAAATCCGCAAATCATTTCAACTATGCCACTAATATCAGTATCGCACTGGTAGCTATAATCATTATTATATCCATTACAAGGTCAAGATTACCCCTCAAAAAGGTTAACCAGCAGCAGCCCATCGAACTGACAGAGGCTGCAATAGAGGGGCTAAATCAAATATTTCAAAATCCCAGCACCTCAAACGCGGACGTTTGAATTTCAGGGGGGAGCTGTTAGCACGACGCACGCCAAATAGTAAAGCAAGAAGACACTTGTTGCACAAGCTGGTAAACAAAATTCCATAACGAAACATAACACCACGAAAATAACTAAGAATGCAGCAAGCGGTGAGAAATGCATCGTCAACATTTCAACCAAGTCATAACATCACGAAAATAAGCAGAAATGCAGCAAGCGGTGGGAAGCGCATCGTCAGCGAATTCACAAAGCGGCAACAGCAGCGCAGTCGGTAGAGCGGCGACAAAATAAGTTAGTTGTAAGAAAATAATATTTGTAAAAGTCAGTTCTAATTCTGACATTGAGTAATAAAGGAGCCATAGCTCCCAATAAAACATTTTTTTTCAACTAAATAACCTTTAGTAATTTAACTTACATACATATTATAACGAATTTGCTGCAAATTCCTCTTATTTGCCCTTTTGCTAGGTTCGTATCGCTAAACTGTTGAATAAATAACTCCAATATTGAATAATGGAAAAATGGCCTTTATTAAAATACTTCACAATAACACTCAAACTGTGCAACGAATAGCTTAATAACCAAACTGATAGCTCAAATGAAACTCCACTATTCAAAATAATACTGCTATTGCTCGCTAGATATCGTCTTAGTCGTAACTGCTTGACAACTCAAATCAAACTCTTGGCCGCCAGATCGCGTGCTTAATCAAACTGATTGATAGATCAACTCAAACTGAATTACTTTTTACTCGCTTGTGCCGCTTTTATAGTTTACGCTGCATACATCTAGGCTCTTCTATTTCCATAACTTACCAACTATTTCGAGTGTTTATAGTTCTCATATAGTTTCTACTTGTTTACAATTTTCTACTTTTCAGCGTCTCTCAGATATATGTGAGTTTGTAGTTTACAGTCTCTCGCACACACATAGGCGTATAAGTAAATGCATCTGTGTGTGACATATCTCGGCTGCCTTATGTATGTGTATACATGATTTGATTATTGACGTAAACACTGCTTAGTGATGGTATAGCTTAGTGATGCTAATATCCGTGACACTGCGCTCCACCTAAGTCTGATCGTGCCGATCAGACAAATCTCCCGATCTAACTGCCGCTAGCATCTCCAAATGTACCACTCTTCTAATCCGTGGTTTCCCAGTGGTTTGTATGCGGTAGATGGTATCACTGATCTTCTTCACAACTTTGTACGGGCCTTACCAACTGCATTTGGCTGGAACACCTTTCCGCCGGTGAGGGTTGTTTAACAGTACCAAATCTCCCGCCAAGAAACCTTCCGAATTAAAGTTCTTGTCATGCCAGTATTTCATCTTACTACTCGTTACCCTGGGCCGTTCCTTCACACTCTGTTGTTTGATCAATGAACCACTTCGTGCAGCTTGCGCTGGACGGATTTGCTTTGCATAATCGGTATCGTTCCCATATTTCACAACAGTAGTGCGCTCCGGCTTGAAACTACCCTCGCATTCTTTCTCGGAAATTCGTTGCTTCGTTTCCCTGCGTCTTTTAGGTTTTGTCAATGCCAGTGTTTCTCTCGCAGGTACTTTTGATTTTGATTTATTTGGCCCATTCGATCTATCAACCTTTGCCTTTGACTTTCGTGGTCTTTGTCGAGTCTTTTCCACCAGTACCCGATTACTGCTGAACCCTTTTTCCAAACTAAAGTTAAGTGGTATGTCCTGATTCTTATAGCGCATAATTTTTCTCCGCATATCGATCCTGACGTCATGGTCAACCAAGAAGTCCACTCCCAATATGACTTCATCAACGATCTGCGCCACAACGAATTTGTGTAGAACCATGACTTTTCCAATTAATACCTCACATACCACTTCGCCTTGGACTTGATTATACTCGCCTGTGACCGTACGCAACCTTGCTCCAGGTAATGACTTTACTCTCCTGTAGACCAAATCAGAACGGATCAAGGAATGAGATGCCCCCGTATCTACAGTCAGTACACGCTCTTTACCATCCACATTCCCTCTGATGGTAAGACTGCTTGATTTCCTTCCAATCTGCGACACAGATATCACAGGACATTCAATAGCCGGGGCAACTTTTCGTTCTTTACATCCGACACGCTCTTGCTCATTTCCGCCAGCTTTGCGTTTACGGCCACCCACATTGTTGGAACTATTAGGACCAATATCGCAATAACGTGCAATGTGACCTGGGTTGCCGCACTTGAAACATTTAATAACTCCGGCATTTTTCTGTTGTGATCCCTTCAGTGCTTCCAAAATTGTGTCTACCCAATCTGGTCTCTCCACTTCCACACGATGAGCTTTGTATGCTGGTTTACTCAATAGTGAGGCCGTTTCCTGAGTCAATGCATGTGATACCGTTTCAGCAAATGTCAGCTTTGGGTTTGCGTATGTAGCTCGCTTCGTTTCCACGTCCCGTGTGCCATTTATGAAATTCTGGATTTTTACCCTCTCGGTGTATTCCACGGGTGCGTCCGCATTTGCGAGATGAGATAACCTTTCAACATCCGAGGCAAACTCCTGCAAAGTCTCATTCGCTCTTTGGTGACAGTTTTGCAACTCAATTTGGAATATCTGTTTCCTATGCTCGCTTCCATAACGTCATTCTACAGCAGCCATCAATGTTTCATAACTGTTCCGTTCGTACTCTGGAATCGTCTGTAAGACCGCTGCAGGCCCTTTCAATGCCACGAACAGTGCAGCAACTTTATCTTCCGTATTCCAGTTGTTCACTACTGCGGTCTTCTCAAACTGTAGCTTGAAGACCTGGAAAGGAACAGAACCGTCAAGTGATGGTGTTTTTACCTTTGGATTGCTTGCTGAAACAGCTGGGCGGTTTAGTTGTAACTGCTCCATACGACCTTTTAACGCTTCTATTTCGGCATCAATTTTGTCCTCGAGTTGTAAAATTTTTGCATCCTGCTCTTCCAGTTTCACAAAGAGCTACGATGATACCTGTTCCGAAATTTGTGCCGACATTTCAGATATACGTGCCTCTTGCGCTTTCAGTTGAGATGCCAAATATGTCTTCTGTTCTTCCAATTGTGATGTTATACGGGTTTCCTGCGATTCCAGTTGGGATACCATATATGTCTTCTGTTCTTCCAGTTGTGAAGAAATTTGTGTTTCCTGTGCTTCAATCTTCGATGTTATGCGTGTCTCTTGGGATTCCATCTGTGATGACATTGTCGTTGTTTGAGCAGATATTGCAGCCAAAATCATGTTAAAGTCTGTGCTCGTAACTGTCTGCGGTGTTTCGTTTTTCTCTTCAGTTTTTGTTACTTCCTCGCCATCAAGATGAAAGTCATACTCTTCCACATCAATTCCTTCCGCTTCCATTGCCTCTCGTAGCCGTGCCTGAAGTTCAAGTTTAACGCCGCTTGCATTCAATCCACGGCTCTCCAACTCCTTCTTTAGTTGCTGGATCTTCAATTCAACAATTGCTCTTCTGACACCAATTGTAACGAATTTGCTGCAAATTCCTCTTATTTGCCCTTTTGCTAGGTTCGTATCGCTAAACTGTTGAATAAATAACTCCAATATTGAATAATGGAAAAATGGCCTTTATTAAAATACTTCACAATAACACTCAAACTGTGCAACGAATAGCTTAATAACCAAACTGATAGCTCAAATGAAACTCCACTATTCAAAATAATACTGCTATTGCTCGCTAGATATCGTCTTAGTCGTAACTGCTTGACAACTCAAATCAAACTCTTGGCCGCCAGATCGCGTGCTTAATCAAACTGATTGATAGCTCAACTCAAACTGAATTACTTTTTACTCGCTTGTGCCGCTTTTATAGTTTACGCTGCATACATCTAGGCTCTTCTATTTCCAGAACTTACCAACTATTTCGAGTGTTTATAGTTCTCATATAGTTTCTACTTGTTTACAAACAGTCTCTCGCACACACATAGGCGTATAAGTAAATGCATCTGTGTGTGACATATCTCGGCTGCCTTATATATGTGTATACATGATTTGATTATTGACGCAAACACTGCTTAACATGGCCTTAGTGATGGTATAGCTTAGTGATGCTAATATCCGTGACAATATATTAAAGATATAAAGTGCAAATGGGATATTATCCGGATAAACGAATAACACCATAACAATGATAATACTTTTTCTTTAAATAAATCAAATAGTACTTTTAATACTCGAATTGTTTTATAGTAGGTAGAGTGGTTGCATCGAAAGAAAGAGTGGTTGGGTTAGAAATCTGCTGTAGGCATGAAGTTATAAACATGTATTTCCGTCACTTATGGGTAAGTATGCAGGTAGATTTTCAAAATTATAAGACACAGAAAATTTTTGAAGCCTACATCTAAGGCAGGTAGTATTTTCTTTTCCCGTCTTCGTATAAAAAGGAACCTTTCTGTCTAGGTAAGATTTGATTTTTTCAATTCTTGTTCCGAGTATAAATATGAGTTAATGCGAAATGAAACTTCATAACATCTGCAAGGCTCGCCGGAGATAGTTCAGTTCATACGTAAAATTTCAAAACCGTGATTTATTAAAAAAAATAAAATGAGTAAAAGGACGCGAGAATTTGAGTGTAATAACGATAAAGATATGTTCTGTCACATGTGTGGCCAATATACTATTGTTACGAATATTAGCAAAACTAAGGAGTGCTGCCAGCTCTAAGCCGATCTAAGCAGTGACGTGAATGCACATCAATAATTCAATCATTATGTATCTACATAAACGAATCAATAATTGCGTCTACACATATGTACACATTCCGACGAGCAACATTTACATACAAGGCAGCGAGAGATGAGATGTCACACACCGATGAATTTACTTATACGCTTATGTGTGTGCGGGAGACTGTAAACTACAAACACATGCATATACCTTATCTGAATTGTCACAAGAGAGAGCAATAATTTGTGCACGTAGTTGTGGCTGGCGATTTGGTAGCCGAAACAACTAGTAACTTCTGGAAATCGAAGAGCCTAGAAGTATGCAGCGTAAACTATAAAAGCGGTGCAGGCGAGTAAGAAGGAATTCAGTTTGATTTGAATTGTCAAGCAGTTACGAGTAAGACGATATCTAGCGAGCAATAGCACTATTATTTTGAAAGTCAGTTTCCTTTAAGATATCAGTTTGGTTATTAAGCTATTCGTTGCACAGTTTGAGTGTTATTGTGAAGTATTTTAATAAAGGCCATTTTTCCATTATTCAATATTGGAGTTATTTATTCAACAGTTTAGCGATACGAACCTAGCAAAAGGGCAAATAAGAGGATTTGCAAGTAAAATTCGTTACAATTGGTGTCAGAAGAGGAATTGTTGAATAAATTCCGAAGATTGGGAATACAACTTGGACATGGCAAAGTTCAGTGAATTGAAGATCCAGCAACTGAAAAAGGAGTTGGAGAACCGTGGATTAAATACAACCGGAAATAAGATCGAACTTCAAGCACGGCTACGAGAGGTAATGGAGTCGCAAGGAATTGATGTGGACGAGTTTGTCTTTTATCCTGATGGGGACGAAACAACAACAAAAATTGAAGAGAAAAACGAAACATCGCAAACAGTTACAAACACAGACTTGAACATGATATTGGCTGCAATATCGGCACAAATGTCCGAAATGTCATCACAAATATCCACCAACATGTCATCACAACTGGAAGAACAAAAGACAAATATAACATCCCAACTGGAAGAACAAAAGACAAATATAACATCCCAACTGGAGTCACAGGAGACACGTATTACATCCAAGATGGAAACTCAACTGGCAGAGCAGAAGACATATATGGCATCCCAACTGGAATCGCAGGAGGCACGTATTTCAGAAATGACGTCGCAAGTGTCATCTCAACTGGAAGACCAAAAGACATATATGGCATCTCAATTGGAAGCGCAAGAGGCACGTATGTCTGAAATTTCGGCAGAAATTTTGGAACAGGTATCATCAAAACTGGAAGCGCAGGATGCAAAAATGGCTCAATTTCAGGCAGAAGTAGATGATTTAAAAGGTCATATGGAGCAGTTACAACTAAATCGCCCAGCTGTTTCAGCGAGTAATCCAAAGGTAAAGACACCATCCTTTGACGGTTCTGTTCCTTTTCAGGTCTTTAAGCTACAGTTTGAGAAGACCGCAGCAGTGAACCAATGGAATGCTGAAGATAAAGTTGCAGCTCTGTTCGTGGCACTGAAAGGGCCTGCCGCGGAAATCTTACAGACCATCCCAGAGTACGAGCGGAACCATTACGAAACATTGATGAGCGCTTTAGAGAGACGTTACGGAAGCGAGCATAGGAAACAGATATTCCAAATTGAGTTGCAAAACCGCTACCAAAAAGCAAATGAGACATTGCAGGAGTTTGCTTTAGATATTGAAAGATTGGCTCATCTTGCAAATGCGGACGCACCCGTGGAATACACCGAGAGGGTAAAAATCCAGAGTTTTATAAATGGCATACGAGACGTGGAAACGAAGCGAGCTACATACGCGAACCCAAAACTGACATTTGCTGAAACGGTATCACATGCATTGACTCAGGAAACTGCCTCCCTATTAAGTAAACCAGCATATAAGGCTCGCCGTGTGGAAGTAGAAAGGCCAGAGTGGGTAGAAACAATTTTGGAAGCACTGAAGGGATCTCAACAGAAGAATGCCGGAGTTATTAAATGTTTCAAGTGCGGCAACCCAGGTCACATTGCACGTCATTGCGATCTTGGTCCTAATAGTTCCAACAATGTGGGTGGCCATAAACGCAAAGCTGGAGGAGATGAGCAAGAGCGAGTAAGAGGTAGAGAGCTAGATCCAGCTGTTGAATGTCCTGTGATATCTGTGTCGCAAATCGGAAGGAAATCAAGCAGTCTTACCGTCAGAGGGAATGTGGATGGTAAAGAGCGTGTACTGACTGTAGATACGGGGGCATCTCATTCCTTGATTCGATCTGATTTGGTCTACAGGAGAGTAAAGTCATTACCTGGAGCAAGGTTGCGTACGGTAACAGGCGAATATAATCAAGTCCAAGGCGAAGTGGTATGTGAGGTATTAATTGGAAAAGTCATGGTTCTACACAAATTCGTTGTGGCGGAGATCGTTGATGAAGTCATATTGGGAGTGGACTTCTTGGTTGACCATGACGTCAGGATCGATATGCGGAGGAAAATTATGCGCTATAAGAACCAGGACATACCACTTAACTTTAGTTTGGGAAAAGGGTTCAGCAGTAATCGGGTACTGGTGGAAAAGACTCGACAAAGACCACGAAAGTCAAAGGCAAAGGTTGATAGATCGAATGGGCCAAATAAATCAAAATCAAAAGTACCTACGAGAGAAACACTGGCATTGACAAAACCTAAAAGACGCAGGAAAACGAAGCAACGAATTTTCGAGAAAGAATGTGAGGGTAGTTTCAAGCCGGAGCGCACTACTCTTGTGAAATGTGGGAACGATACCGATTATGCAAAGCAAATCCGTCCACCGCAAGCTCTACGAAGTGGTTCATTGACCAAACAACAGAGTGTGAAGGAACGGCCCAGGGTAATGAGTAGTAAGATGAAACACTGGCATGACAAGAACTTTAATTCGGAAGGTTTCTTGGCGGGAGATTTGGTACTGTTAAACAACCCTCACCGGCGGAAAGGTGTTCCAGCCAAATTTCGGTGCAGTTGGGAAGGCCCGTACAAAGTTGTGAAGAAGATCAGTGATACCATCTACCGCATACAAACCACTGGGAAACCACGGATTAGAAGAGTGGTACATTTGGCGATGCTAGCAGCGTTTAGATCGAGAGATTTGTCTGATCGGGACGATCAGACTTAGGTGGAGGGCAGTGTTACGAATATTAGCAAAACTAAGGAGTGCTGCCAGCTCTAAGCCGATCTAAGCAGTGACGTGAATGCACATCAATAATTCAATCATTATGTATCTACATAAACGAATCAATAATTGCGTCTACACATATGTACACATTCCGACGAGCAACATTTACATACAAGGCAGCGAGAGATGAGATGTCACACACCGATGAATTTACTTATACGCTTATGTGTGTGCGGGAGACTGTAAACTACAAACACATGCATATATTTATCTGAATTGTCACAAGAGAGAGCAATAATTTGTGCACGTAGTTGTGGCTGGCGATTTTGTAGCCGAAACAACTAGTAACTTCTGGAAATCGAAGAGCCTAGAAGTATGCAGCGTAAACTATAAAAGCGGTGCAGGCGAGTAAGAAGGAATTCAGTTTGATTTGAATTGTCAAGCAGTTACGAGTAAGACGATATCTAGCGAGCAATAGCACTATTATTTTGAAAGTCAGTTTCCTTTAAGATATCAGTTTGGTTATTAAGCTATTCGTTGCACAGTTTGAGTGTTATTGTGAAGTATTTTAATAAAGGCCATTTTTCCATTATTCAATATTGGAGTTATTTATTCAACAGTTTAGCGATACGAACCTAGCAAAAGGGCAAATAAGAGGATTTGCAAGTAAAATTCGTTACACTATCATAAGGCGACGACGAGTGTTCTCAGATCATATGAAAACTATACTCCAAGTATTTTGGCATTGAGCCTAAAAATGCTGAAAAACCATGGACACCGAACACTTTGTGTACATCGTGTCGAGTAGAATTGATTCAGTCGGAATCAAGACAACAAATAAAATTTTATACACCAATGATATGGAGAGAACCTACTTGCCATTCAATAGAGTGTTATATTTGTCAAACAAAAACTTATGCCAGCGTACCTACAGTGACATTACCAGTACTACATTCAACGGCAGTTGCGGATCCAGTTCCATTGTCAACAGTAATATCTGAGTGCGAGGAATCAAGTTGTACTGAATTTCGCATGGGAAACGAGAGAAACGTTCTGTCACAAGGGTAACTTAATGATTGGATAAGAGATTTGGAACTATCCAACGAAAAGGCCGAGATCCACACTTCTCGTATGCAACAATTTAAATTTGTGTCATCCGATGTTAAGGTGATATATTGTAGAACTCGTCACGAACCATTTTCCAAACACTATACCAAGAAAGACATTATATGCTACTGCAACGACATTCCTGGTTTATTGAAAGAGTTTGGTCAAAAATATGATTCAAAAGAGTGGCGATTGTTCATAGACAGCAATAAACTGAGTTTGAAGGCTGTATTATTGCATATTGGTAACAAAAAGCCTTCTATCCCGATCGCACATGCAGTACATACAAATGAAACCTACGAGGAAATGCAAAAACTACTCAAATTTATCAAATATGAAGTGCATGATTGGAAAATATGTCTCAAAGTCGTTGCAATGCTATGCGGTCTACAAAGTGGCTACACCAAACACTGCTGCTTCCCCGGCAAGTGGGATAGCCGAGCTCGTAAGGACCACTACGTCAGAAAGGATTGGCCGGAAAGAGTCGAGTTTACCGTTGGTGTGGATAACATCAAATACACCTCTCTTGTCAAGAAAGAGAAAATCATGCTTCCACCCTTACACATCAAGCTCGGTCTCATTAAAAACTTTGTTAAGGCTTCGGACAAAGAAGGCGAAGCATTCGACTATTTGAAAACAATTTTTCCAGATATTTCTCAAGCCAAGATAAAGGAAGATATTTTTGTTGGACCACAAATAAAAAAGTTGATCAACAATAATCAATTCAAAGGACTACTCTCATCAGTTGAGGCGGCAGCGTGGGAATCCTTTGAAAAGGTCGTTGCTTCTTTTCTCGGTAGTCACAAAAGCCCTAACTACGAGCAGATAGTGTACGACTTAATCAATAATTATGCGAAAATGGGTAAATATTAAAGGCTTATTAAAATTAGTTTCCCAAAATTCTATAACTTGTGTACCTATCTAATATTTTCTTTCCTGGCGTAAATATGTCTTTAAAAATTCACTTTCTGCACTCACTCAAATAGAACACATAATTATTTCGACTACATAGTAAAATAAAATTAAGATAAAGATTGTTAGAATATAGTATAAACATAAATAAATTAAAAAAAAAGTTCCAAATATGGGTAATTTCATTCATAAATTGAATTTTTAACTAAATAGAAACAGAGCATAACTAGATATTTCACTCTTCTTTATACCATACATACGTTATGAGGTATACGTTGAAATGGCGCAACCTGGGTATTTTTATTTGATCGCTTATAACTTACGTAGTTTTACATCGATTTTCTTCGATGGTAGCTTATCTTTTTTTTTATTAAACAGAGCTTTATGTAAAGAAAAAATATCTGGAAAAAAAGTTGGGGTTTTGGAATGCTGCCCTCGCAAATGGTAATTTTTTCATATTTTTTCATAAAAAAAAAAAACAAAAATCTGAAATTATAAGCTAATATCTCCAAAACTATCTAGTTGACTAAAAAATAATGTATTATGCATTTATAGCAAATTTTATCATCTTTCAGATTCTGTAAACTTTCTTGCAATTGCTTGACCCATTCGTGAGGTATACGTAATTAAATGGAGCCATCTTTTTTGTTTTTTCGAATAACGGTAAATTGCAAATATCTCAAAAACGGTACCATAGAATCAAAAATGAACTCGATTTTCGAAATCAGGGGTGGTTTTACATACGAATTTCATAACGGCCTCTCTGGTAAATTTTGGCCGTCGACCAGTGTAATTAACGTGCGTGTGTGCGACGAATTCATTTCGCGAAGGAATGTCTTTATTCCAAACCGAAGTTACCGAAAAGAAATTACAACAACCTCAAAAGCGCTCTCAGAGACTTGCAAAAACGGTGAACTCCGCGGCCGAAAGCGAAGATGAAAAAGTAGAAACGATAGTTAGAAGTAGTGAAAATATGAAGGCAAAGATCGAAGAAAATAATAAGAGCTTACAAGAAGTTATAAAACTGCTTACGTTGAAAATAAAAGCTGATGAAACTAAACAAAATGAACCAAAGATAACCGTGGAAAGTTTTGCGAAAATTGTGCCGGACTTCGATGGTCAAAACATGCCGGTACAACATTGGTTTTCTAACTTCGAACAAAACGCGGACGCTTACGGTCTAAACGAAAAACAAAAATATGTTCAGGCGCGTAGCAAAATGACTAAAACTGCGCAATTATACCTAGAATCCGTGTTTGTAAGTACGTATACAGAGCTAAAAAAAAGCGCTAGAAGCAGAATTCAAGAAAAATTAGGGAAGCGCGGAAGTGCATAAAAAACTAAGTGATAGAAAGAAGAAAGCTGAAGAGACGTTTCACGAATATGTTTTACATATGAAAAAAATAGCCGCTCTTGGTAGTGTTGACATTGATTCGGTAATTCGTTATATAGTCGACGGCTTGAATGTAAAGAAAGAGTGCAAATACATTATGTACACTTGCAAATCGTGGTCGGAACTTTATGAAAGACATGAAATGTACGAACATATGCAAGGCGAGACCGAAAATACAAATAACAAGTAAGGAAGGCTAAGTTCGGGTGTAACCGAACATTACATACTCAGTTGAGAGCTATGGAGACAAAATAAGGAAAATCACCATGTAGGAAAATGAACCTAGGGTAACCCTGGAATGTGGTTGTATGACATGTGTATCAAATGGAAGGTATTAAAGAGTATTTTAAGAGAGAGTAGGCCATAGTTCTATGGATGGACGCCATTTAGGGATATCGCCATAAAGGTGGACCAGGGCTGACTCTAGAATTTGTTTGTACGATATGGGTATCAAATGAAAGGTGTTACTGAGCATTTTAAGAGGGAGCGGGCCTTAGGTCTATCGGTGGACGCCTTTTCGAGATATCGCCATTAAGGTGGGCCAGGGGTGACTCTAGAATGTGTTTGTACGATATGGGTATCAAATGAAAGGTGGTAATGAGTATTTTAAAAAGGAATGGGCTTTAGTTCTATAGGTGACCGCCTTTTCGAGAAATCGCCATAAAGGTGGACCAGGGGTGACTCTAGAATATGCTTGTACGATATGGGTATCAAATGAAAGGTGTTAATGAGTATTTTCAAAGGGAGTGATCCTTAGTTCCATAGGTGGACGCCGTTTCGAGATATCGCCATAAAGGTGGACCAGGGGTGACTCCAGAATGTGTTTGTACGATATGGGAATCAAATGAAAGGTGTTACTGAGCATTTTAAGAGGGAGTGGGCATTAGGTCTATAGGTGGACGCCTTTTCGAGATGTCGCCATTAGGGTAGGCCAGGGGTGACTCTAGAATGTTTGTACGATATGGGTATCAAACGAAAGGTGTTACTGAGCATTTTAAAAGGGAGTGGGCATTAGGTCTATAGGTGGACGCCTTTTCGAAATATCGCCATTAGGGTGAGCCAGGGGTGACTCTAGAATGTGTTTTTACGATATGGGTATCAAATGAAAGGTGGTAATGAGTATTTTAAAAGGGAGTAATCCTTAGTTCTATAGGTGGAAGCCTTTTCGAGATATCGCCATAAAGGTGGACCATGGGTGACTCTAGAATGTTTGTACGATATGGGTATCAAACGAAAGTTGTTACTGAGCATTTTAAGAGGGAGTGGGCATTAGGTCTATGGGTGGACGCCTTTTCGAGATATCGCCATTAGGGTGGGCCAGGGGTGACTCTAGAATGTGTTTGTACGATATGGGTATCAAACGAAAGGTGTTACTGAGCATTTTAAGAGGGAGTGGGCATTAGGTCTATAGGTGGACGCCTTTTCGAGATATCGCCATTAGGGTGGGCCAGGGGTGACTCTACAATGTTTGTACGATATGGATATCAAACGAAAGGTGTTACTGAGCATTTTAAGAGGGAGTGGGCATTAGGTCTATAGGTGGACGCCTTTTCGAGATATCGCCATTAGGGTGGGTCAGGGGTGACTCTAGAATGTTTTTACTATATGGGTATCAAACGAAAGGTGTTACTGAGCATTTTAAGAGGGAGTGGGCATTAGGTCTATGGGTGGACGCCTTTTCGAGATATCGCCATTAGGGTGGGCCAGGGGTGACTCTAGAATGTGTTTGTACGATATGGGTATCAAACGAAAGGTGTTACTGAGCATTTTAAGAGGGAGTGGGCATTAGGTCTATAGGTGGACGCCTTTTGGAGATATCGCCATTAGGGTGGGCCAGGGGTGACTCTAGAATGTTTGTACGATATGGATATCAAACGAAAGGTGTTACTGAGCATTTTAAGAGGGAGTGGGCATTAGGTCTATAGGTGGACGCCTTTTCGAGATATCGCCATTAGGGTGGGCCAGGGGTGACTCTAGAATGTTTTTACTATATGGGTATCAAACGAAAGTTGTTACTGAGCATTTTAAGAGGGAGTGGGCATTAGGTCTATGGGTGGACGCCTTTTCGAGATATCGCCATTAGGGTGGGCCAGGGGTGACTCTAGAATGTGTTTGTACGATATGGGTATCAAACGAAAGGTGTTACTGAGCATTTTAAGAGGGAGTGGGCATTAGGTCTATAGGTGGACGCCTTTTAGAGATATCGCCATTAGGGTGGGCCAGGGGTGACTCTAGAATGTTTGTGCGATATGGGTATCAAACGAAAGGTGTTACTGAGAATTTTTAGAGGGAGTGGGCATTAGGTCTATAAGTGGACGCCTTTTTGAGATATCGCCATTAGGGTGGACCAGGGGTGACTCTAGAATGTTTGTGCGATATGGGTATCAAACGAAAGGTGTTACTGAGAATTTTTAGAGGGAGTGGGCATTAGGTCTATAGGTGGACGCCTTTTAGAGATATCGCCATTAGGGTGGGCCAGGGGTGACTCTAGAATGTTTGTGCGATATGGGTATCAAACGAAAGGTGTTACTGAGAATTTTTAGAGGGAGTGGGCATTAGGTCTATAGGTGGACGCCTTTTCGAGATATCGCCATTAGGGTGGGCCGGGGGTGACTCTAGAATTTGTTTATACGATATGGATATCAAATTAAAGGTATTAATGAGGGTTTTAAAAGCGAGTGGCCCTTAGGTGTATATGTGCAGGCGTTTTCGCGATATCGACCAAAATGTGGACCAGGTGATCCAGAAAATCATCTGTCGGGTACTGCTAATTTATTTATATATGCAATACCACTAACAGTATTCCTGCCAAGATTCCAAACGCTGTTGATTTCGCCTTGTAGAACTTTTTCATTTTCTTCTACTTAATATGGTAGGTGTCACACCCATTTTACAAAGTTGTTTCCAAAGTTATATTTTGCGTCAATAAACCAATCCAATTACCATGTTTCATCCCTTTTTTCGTATTTGGTATAGAATTATGGCATTTTTTTCATTTTTCGTAATATGCGATATCGATAAAGTGGGCGTGGTTATGGTCGGATTTCGGCCATTTTTTATACCAAGATAAAGTGAGATCAGATAAGTACGTGGACTAAGTGTAGTAAAGATATATCGGTTTTTGCTCAAGTTATTGTGTTAACGGCCGAGAGGAAGGCCAGACGGTGGACTGTGTATAAAAACTGGGCGTGGCTTCCACCGATTTCGCCCATTTTCACAGAAAACAGTTACCGTCATAGAATCTATGCCCCTACCAAATTTCAGAAGGATTGGTAAATTTTTGTTCGACTTATGACATTAAAAGTATTCTAGACAAACTAAATGAAAATGGGCGGAGCCACGCCCATTTTTAAATTTTCTTTTATTTTTGTATTTTGTTGCATCATATCATTACTGGATTTGAATTTTGACTTAATTTACTTATATACAGTAAAGATATTAAATTTTTTGTTAAAATTAGAATTTTAAAAAAATTTTGTTTAAAAAGTGGGCGTGTTATTCATCCAATTTTGCTAATTTTTATTTAGCACATATAAAGTAATAGTAGTAACGTTCCTGCAAAATTTCATCATGATATCTTCAACGACTGCAAAATTACAGCTTGCAAAACTTTTAAATTACCTTCTTGTAAAAGTGGGCGGTGCCACGCCCATTGTCCAAAATCTTACTAATTTTCTATTCTGCGTCATAACGTCAACCCATCTACCAAGTTTCATCGCTTTATCCGCCTTTGGCAATGAATTATCGCATTTTTTCGGTTTTTCGAAATTTTCGATATCGAAAAAATGGGCGTGGTTATAGTCCGATATCGTTCATTTTAAATAGCGATCTGAGATAAGTGCCCAGGAATCTACATACCAAATTTCATCAAGATACCTCAAAATTTACTCAAGTTATCGTGTTAACGGACAGACGGACGGACGGACGGACATGGCTCAATCAAATTTTTTTTCGATACTGATGATTTTGATATATGGAAGTCTATATCTATCTCGATTCCTTTATACCTGTACAACCAACCGTTATCCAATCAAAGTTAATATACTCTGTGAGCTCTGCTCAACTGAGTATAAAAATATATACAGTAGTGGTAAAAAAAGTACACAAGGTGTTAAAACTAATCATTGCTTTAACTGCGGTTCAGTGGAGCATTTAAGAAAAGACTGCAAGGCTGGCACAAAATGTTTTAGGTGTAATGGTAATGGACATATGTCAAAAAATTGTACACAAATCTCGAAGAGTGTGCAACTGGTGAAAGATCTAAAACGTTTTAAGGTGGTACGAATAAACGATGTTGAGGTCAGCTGCCTTGTTGATACAGGGGCTGATGTTTCGATTGTCAAGGCCAGTATTTACAAAATATTTAATGACTCTAGGTGACTTTATAGGCATTGTCAATGTAGATGGCATTGAAATGCAGCAGCGGTTCATCGTAGTTCATGACAGAAAAATTGGGTATGATGTGTTGTTGGGGTATGACTTTGTTTCAAAATTTCATGTCACGATGAATGAAAAGGGTTTCACGTTTGTGTTGCTATCAGCGACCGTTGCCTCCGAAGTGGTCGACGAGTTGAAGGTATATAATATTAGCGAAAGTATGGTAGAAATTAGCACTCCACCGCAGTTCCAATCAGTTATCCAGTCTCATCAACGAATACAAGCCAGCAACTTCGAGCGTCGAATGTCCAGTTACGCTCAAAATAGTACCAGACGGGAACATCAAACCTTTTCGCCAGCAGCCGAGCCGTCACCCTCCCGTCGAATGCGAAGCAATTAAACATCAAGTCGATTGTTGGTTGGAAGATGGCATTGTGCGTAGATCATCGTCGAATTTTGCAAGTAGAGTCGTAACAGTTTAGAAGAAGGATGAAACCCTTCGAGTTTGTGTTGACTTTCGACAACTGAACAGTATGGTTCTTAAAGATTGCTTCCCGGTACCGCTTATCGATGACGTGCTCGAGGCACTTCAAGCAGCGGAAGTTTTCTGTGTCATGGACTTGGAAAATGGCTTTTTCCACGTTCCCATCGACGAAGCCAAAACGAAATACACAGCTTTTATCACAAAAGAGGGACTGTTTGAGTTTAACAAGGCTCCGTTTGGTTTTTGCAACTCCCCTGCGGCTTTTATTCGTTTTGTAAATTGCGTATTTCAGGATTTGATAGCTCAGCACGTAATCCAGCTGTACATGGACGATATTATTGTCTATGCGCAGACAGACGACGAATGCATAGCGAAACTTAAAGTAGTTTTGGAAGTTGCGGCCAGGTTTAATCTTAAAATTAATTGGAAGAAATGCCATTTTTTAAAACGAAAAATTAATTTTCTGGGGCATCAAATAGAGAACGGCAAAATTTGGCCAAGTACCGAGAAAACAAACGCAGTTAGACATTTCCCCATGCCGAAGAATATTAAAGCGGTGCAATCTTTTCTAGGCCTGACGGGTTTTTTTCGAAGATTTATTCAGGGGTATTCGCAGCTGGCACACCCGCTGACCAATCTTTTGAAAAATGATGTACCATTTAAGATGGAAGCAGCTGAACTAAACGCGATAAAGCTACTGAAAGATGTACTTTTTAGAGAACCAGTCTTAAAGCTGTATTGTAGGAATGCACCCACGGAGCTGCACACAGATGCCTCCAAAGAGGGCTTCGGGCAGCACTGTTACAGAGATTCGACCAACAGCTGCACCCTGTTTTTTACTGGAGTAAGAAGACGTCGTCAAGTGATGCCAAGCGCCACAGTTATATATTAGAAGTCAAAGCAGTATACCTAGCTATTAAAAAGTTTCGGCATTATTTGATTGGTATAAAATTTACGCTGGTAACAGACTGCGTAGCATTTACGCAAACCGTAAGAAAAAAGGACGTTCCAAGGGAAGTAGCGCAGTGGATTTTACACATGCAAGATTTTAATTTCGATGTTGAACATCGAGCAGCTGATAAATTGAAGCATGTAGACTCACTTAGTCGCTATCCGAGTATTCTAGTCGTTTCTGCGAGTATTTCTGCACGTTTAAAAGTGTCGCAAGAGAAGGATAGCTTCATCACCGCAATTCGGGAGTTACTGAAAAAAGGCCCATATGACGGTTTCAAACTAAAAGGTGATATTTTGTATAAAAGCGTCGGGGGAAATGATCTTCTGGTAGTGCCTCGAGCCATGGAACGTACCATAATAGCAGAGGCGCATAATGTCGGCCACTTCGCAGTTCAAAAAACGATACATTCGGTGCAACAACAGTTTTGGGTACCACACTTGGAGCGAAAAGTAATGGACATAGTAGGCTGCTGTGTACATTGTATAATATACAACAGAAAGCTGGGTATACAGGAAGGGTATTTGAACTGTATCGACAAAGGCGAGAGGCCTCTACATACGGTGCACGTCGACCATCTGGGACCGATGGATTCAACAGCTAAACAATATAAATTTATATTGGCAATGGTGGATGGCTTCACTAAATTCGTTTGGCTTTTCACAACAAAATCTACCGGCTGTGAGGAAGTCATCAAAAAGTTGGATGAGTGGTCAAACATATTTGGCATGCCTACCCGTATAGTGAGCGACCGTGGAGCAGCATTTACCTCAAATGCGTTTGAGGAATTCGTAAGAAAAAATGGGGTTGAACATGTATGGTGCACTACAGGTGTTGCCCGTGGCAATGGTCAAATTGAGCGTATTAATCAATCTATTCTTTCCATAATATCCAAGCTGTCAACAGAGGATCCTTCAAAGTGTTACAAGTTTGTTCCGTAAGTCCAAAAAGCATTAAACTCTCATATTCACAATTCTACGAAAAAACGCCTTTTGAATTAATGTTTGGCGTTAAAATCCAAGATAAAAGCAGTGATAAGTTGTTGTCTATGCTGGAACAAGAAATCATCGATGACTTTGAAGAAGAGCGAAGAAGGGTGCGTGAGGTGGGGAAAGGTGAAATACAGCGAGCTCAAGATATTTATAAGAAGCAGTACGATAGGAAGCGCAAAGAGGAATACGCATATAAAGCAGGTGATCTGGTTGCAATTAAGCGCACACAATTTGTCGCCGGTAAAAAGTTAGCAAGCCCATTTCTTGGCCCATACGAAGTTACTAAAGCAAAACGCAATGGCCGATACGACGTCAGAAAAGCTGCACAAATAGAAGGCCCAAATACTACGTGTACGAGTGCAGATAATATGAAGCTGTGGAGATACGTAGAATCCAACGAAGATTTGCTGTCGTCAGGGTCTGACAACGAGTTGTCAGATGGTCGAATGTAAAAGGGAAGTCTGGCAACTCTCCAATGCTCCCATTAGATGAGGTAAAACGGAGTAACATCAGAAGAGAGGAAGTCAGTCGCAAGTCGTGACTCAACATAACGTTGATCAGTTGAAAGTTGTAAAGTTGATCGTTGGCATTAAACCTACCTATGTCATTTAAGTTGAATTAACTACTTAAACCTCAATTATATCCATACCGTGAATTTTAATATTGAATACTAATTTACTCATGAAATATGATATCAATAAACTTACTGTTTTTACATACATAGCATTCCAAAGCGTTAGACCAAGAACAGATCCCTTTGGGACGTCTCCAGTGATGTTGTACTCTTTCGCTCCTTGATCCGTGTCAAAAAGAAGTACTATCTCTTTAAAATAGCTACCAATTATTCTGCGTAAGTAAGCTGATGTGCCGAACCTTCGCAGCGCTGCCATTATCTGCATCCATTTCACCGTGTTAAAAGCATTCTTGATGTCCAACGTTATCCGTGCCCAGGACTTCCATTTTTTTTTGCCTCCAGAGATAGCTTCTCTAGCTATATTGACGACTGTTTTTATTGCATCTACGGTGGATCTTGATTTGCGAAATCCATATTGTTTATTCGATAAACCACTTGGGCTTTCTAGTCAGCTGTAGGCGCTTCCTAGGAAATCCAGCATACAAAGTGGCCTGTATGAGGATGGGGCTGTTTACCACGTTTCAGCAAGAGGACAAGTCTTTGTCGTTTCCACGGGGAGGGAACACGCCTTCTTGCATACAGGCATTAAAAATATAAGTAAATAATGTAGTCCTACTTCTGATCGCAGCTGTAAGGGCTATGTTTGGTACTCCATCGGGTCCTGGGGATTTGTTATCAGCAACTCTGTTTGCAGCGTCCAGTACCTTTGCTCTGTAATTTGCGGAATTTCCGTACTTACGATATCCTCGCTTTGATAAGTTGCTGTGATATCGGTCCTTTAACTTTGGCCATCACAGTTCTGTAGGGTGATCCCCAAGGATCAAGGTCGACATTATCCAGGAGTTTCCTAAAGCTCAACTTCTTGCTCTTTTTATGGCATTTTTAAGTGCCTTTCTTTGTGCAACATAGATGCTGTGTAGCTCCGCATATCGTGGTGATGAGCGTGCCCTCTGCGCTATTCTTCGTGCTTTGTGACATTTTCTACGCCCTTCCGCAATTTCGTCGTTCGTTAGCTTAGTGAAATATCAAGAACATTGCTTGATGTTAGACCAACATATGAAGGGACACTTCCCCTCTTGGTTTTCTGCAAATTGATTAGCAGGATGTAACCAAATAGAGATTCACCTCTCTCATTTGTATCTCCTCATCCCCACGCAATTGAGGTGCGCATTTGCATCCGCGCCATTATCAACCGCCCTTTGCGCCCTTTCTCCTATACTAGCCTCTTGCACTCCATCGGTGGAGCCTCCACAGTATGGGCTATACAGCACGTTGCCAACAATTCCTGCTTACTCTTCTGCTTGACGGCCGCCACTGCGAGGTTCTCAGTAGTTAGGCAGCATATATTAATGCAGCTGTTTCCTTACCATGACTACATCTCGTACCCTTCCTTCCGTTTGCGCATAGCAAACACCCAATTGGCGCAGGCTGAACCAAGAAACCTTTCCTCCCGAAGAGACCCATGGCTACTGGATTAGTACCACATCAAACGAGCCCTCCTCAGGGGTTAGGAGGAGTTCTCTCGACGCCACTTTATTGTGTAGCTGGTATATCTGTAAGACCCGCAGCACCATGGGTTGTTTTTCCCCCTCCAACACCTTCATCGTGACGTTCACATCCTCCTCTTGCCTTTTGGGTTTATGGGTTTCGAGGTCCCCTTCAGCCCTTTCGCTTCTTGCAAATTAAGATTGTTATCCACGGGACTTCTTTTCCCGAGGCGTAAATGCTTTGCTGGGTGTGCGACTCGCAGCACCATTTGGCTGTTTGTCCTCCTCTTACATCTTCGCGATGACGTCCGCGTGCTCCACCTACCCCTTCGGTCGAAGGCTTTCGAGGTCCTATTCAACTTCGCTCACTTCTAGCGGGTTTGGATTGTTATCCGTGGGACTTCTTTTCCTGAGTCGCATATAAATTTTTACTGTACCCCAGGACAGTTTGCCAAGCTGCGTGTACAGTATATCCTCCACCGACTTGTTTATTTGGAAGAAGTAGAACTGAACCTCCTCCGTAGGTCGAGATACAGTAAGTACCTTCCAATACTGTGTCGGTATATTCAGATTCTGACTCTGCAGAAGTCGCAACGTATCCTCCGACTTCATCACGCATGGTATCCAAAACTTTTTGCCCAGTGGGGATCTGAGCTTTATCCACCACCTCAAACCACGCGTTCGTGCCTTGCCCTAGGGGGTTTGGAACCACTTCCTCCAGCCAGTGCAAGCTCCCGATATTGTCCAACACTATTATCTTCACACTATCTAGTGTGATTAGTATATATTTGTTAAAGCAATGTTTTCAATGTTAAATGCACAAACCTCAACTCCAGTAATGATATGGTGCAACAAAATACAAAAATAAAAGAAAATTTCAAAATCGGCATGGCTCCGCCCTTTTTCATTTAATTTGTCTAGAATACCTTTAATGCCATAAGTCCAACAAAAATTTACCAATCCTTGCGAAATTTGGTAAGAGCATAGCTTCTATGACGATAACTGATTTCAGTGAAAATGGTTGAAGCCACGCCCAGTTTTTATACACAGTCGACCGTCTGTCCTTCCGCTCGGCCGTTAACACGATAACTTGAGCAAAAATCGACATATCTTTACTAAACTTAGTTCACGTACTTATCTGAACTCCCTTTATCTTGTTATTAAAAATGGGCGAAATCTGACTATGACCACGGCCACTTTTTCGATATCGAAAATTTCGAAAAATGAAAAAAATGCCATAATTCTATACCAATACTGTTCGTGGTATTACATATGGGGTATTCCATCCCATTTCGACCAATTTTGAACCCGACCCCTTTAGAATTGGCTGAAAGTTTTTTTTCTTTTTCTAGCTTACGAAAGACGTTTTTCAGAAGTTTTTCAAATTTTTTCATCCAACTCAAAGAAAGTTATGAATTTTTAAAAAAAACACCGTTTTTGTTTTCAAAATGCTACAACTTTTTCAAAAATTTACCGTTTGGGATCTTTTTTTTTTAAATTTGTTTTTAAATGTACATTTCGGAAAAAATTCATAAAAATTTTTAAAGTTTTTTTTTTGTAATTTTTAAGTTTTTCGAGATTTTTCGAATTTCGCCCTTTTTTTCTCATAAAAAACTTCAATCAATTCTGCAATCATCCCCACTAATCCCGGAGTGGGCCGAGAATTTTTTTCTTTTTTTATTTAATTGAAAAAAACTTAAAATTTTTTTTGTATTTTTTCCGAAAAGTACATTTAAAAACATATTTAAAAAAAATTATCCCAAACGGTCAATTTTTGAAAAAGGTATAGCATTTTGAAAAAAAACACCGTTTTTCAACTCAAAATAAGTTTTAAATATTTTGATAAAAACGGTGTTTTTTTCAAAATGCTATAACTTTTTCAAAAATTGACCGTTTGGGATCATTTTTTTTCTCGGTGGGGATGATTGCAGAATTGAAAAGGGCGAAATTCGAAAAATCTCGAAAAACTGAAAAATTACAAAAAAAAAAAAAACTTTAAAAATTTTTTTGAATTTTTTCTGAAAAGTACATTTAAAAAAAAAAATTAAAAAAAAAGATCCCAAACGGTCAATTTTTGAAAAGTTATAGCATTTTGAAAACAAAAATGGTGTTTTTTTTAAATTCATAACTTTTTTGAGTTGGATGAAAAAATGTGAAAAACTTCTGAAAAACGTCTTTCGTACGCTAGAAAAAGAAGAAAAACTTTCAGCCAATTCTAAAGGGGTCGGGTCAAAATTGGTCGAAATGGGATGGAATACCCCATATATAAATAAATTAGCGGTACCCGACAGATGATGTTCTGGGGCACGCTGGTCCACATTTTGGTCGATATCTCGAAAACGCCTTCACATATACAACTAAGGTACACTCCTTTTTAAAGCCCTCATTAATACCTTTAATTTGATACCCATGTCATACAAATACATTCCAGGGTTTCCCTGGGATCATTTTCCTACATGGTGATTTTCCCTTATTTAACAAAGGATGAAGGAAAATCTTTCCAAAAAACGTCACCCTTGGTCTACAATTTGGTCGATATTTCCCAAACGTATGTGATATGGATTAAAAACCACTTATAAACCATCTACGAAACCCTACGAAAACAATGCAGCTAAGCTCTCAGCTGAGTATGTAAAGTTCGGTTACACCCGAACTTAGCCTTCCTTACTTTTTTAACAATATGTATATTGACTTTATAATTAAAATTTGCTCTTCTGCCTTTTAAATTAGGGTAACTCTTCCCTTAGAAATTAGCGGAAGCATTCATCTATCTAAAATAGTAAAACTTGATTTCCGTTTTCCAAAAAAAAACTGAAATTTTTGCATTACATCCATTTGCAATAAAACGTGCAATATAATTATGGAAGTACATTTTTTGTTTGTCATACCTGATTTATTTTATTTGGTTCCTGTAATAGTTTTTGAAGAGCTACAGCTCCAACCGAATCTTGTGGTCCATAATTTGGTTCAGTGCGGATCCCATGCCAAATTTTATTCTTCGCGTCATAAACACTTTGAAACTTTTTCCGAAACAAGTCCATCTTAAACCCAAAGCCCTTTCAGAACCAACGAAATAGTAACAACTAAACTCATATGATCATTTGTAGGTAGTTTTTATTCATACTATATAAAAACAAGTAAAGGTGTCTAAGTTCGGGTGTAAGCGAACATTATATACTCAGCGTGAGCTTCAATTGTACATTTCATTTCAGTTAAATTACTTTTCTACATAACACGTGGCACCGCCCGTTTAAAAAAAGTCTCCCCATTTCCTCTAACAATAAAACTTGATAAGTGAAATATCATTGATTCAAAACTATTTTTTGCTAAGTTATAGCTAATTATTTTCGTATACGACCCTTTTAAAAATCTTTTATATAAAAGTGGGCGTGGTCCTTAACCGATCTCGTTCATTTTTTCTAGCAATATTTCCTGCTATGGGGAAAATTAGTGTACCCAATTTTTTTACGATCCGTTATTTTTTCTTCGAGTTATGGCTCCCGAAACATATAAAATTGCTGCATCATAAAAGGGGCGGTGCCACGCCCATTTCTTAAAATTTGGAGTTTTTCCTATTTATTGTTATAAATCCTCTTGGGAAATGAAATACCATTAATATAAAGCTCTTTTTTGCAGAAATATAGCTTATTTTATTCGTCCACGACCCTTTTAAAAATCTTTTATTTAAAAGTGGGCGTGGTCCTTAACCGATTTCGTTAATTTTTCTTCAAAGCATTCCTTATAGTAAAGGCAACCTCACTGCCGAATTTTGTTACGATAGGTTTAACGATTTTTGATTTATGATTAATAATATTTGTAAAATTGATGTTATACAAGTGGGCGGCACCACGACCATTTTAAAAAATGTTTATCATGAGTCTCAACGTGTTAACGGACAGACGGACGGACGGACATGGCTCAATCAAATTTTTTTTCGATACTGATGATTTTGATATATGGAAGTCGATATTTATTTCGATTCCTTTATACCTGTACAACCAACCGTTATCCAACCAAAGTTAATATAATCTGTGAGCAAAGCACGCTGAGTATAAAAAAGTTGCATGTCACCATGAATATAAAATTTAGATGAGCAAATTGATCGATAAACGGGAGAGAAATTACGCTACTGTGGTGTAAAATGAAATTTGCGTATCATTAAAAAATTGGAACACCCAGCTATTGGAAACAATTTCTTTAGGACTGAATTTATGATATATGTAGTTGATATAACCGAGAGATTTAGTTAAAAATAAGATTTTTATTTACATATATAAAAATTAAGTAGTTTGGCTTGCGGCACGTGTTTTGCTCTGAGGTTTTTAGTTGAAACATATACATATTTACGAAAGTGTGTATGACATTGTATTTTACCAAAGGTATCTGAAGTTATAGAACAATTTTTGTCATTCATTTGCAATCGCGCATAAACTACTATCGCATTAAGAATAATAAACAAAACAACCACATGCGTTGCTTTGTTGCTGACAGTGAAACGACTTATATGACAATTATGCCACTGTTTCGCAATTGCTTTTTCGCTCTTTAAGCTGGAGTCATTGGTGCCGTATGTCGTATCGCTGTATCCGTATCCCTAACGTAATCAGCTGTTTATCGTTACGACGGTAAACCAAAACCCAATTGGTTAGCTACGATACGGTTACGACTTTAGCGGCACCAATAATCGATTGCATTGATTCTCATAAGGTTGGTCGAATCAGCTGTTAAAAGGTTGCCGATACGGTTACCGATAAATGTTTTTAAATGTACATTTCGGAAAAAATTCATAAAAATTTTTAAAGTTTTTTTTTTTGTAATTTTTAAGTTTTTCGAGATTTTTCGAATTTCGCCCTTTTTTTCTCATAAAAAACTTCAATCAATTCTGCAATCATCCCCACTAATCCCGGAGTGGGCCGAGAATTTTTTTCTTTTTTTATTTAATTGAAAAAAACTTAAAATTTTTTTTGTATTTTTTCCGAAAAACATATTTAAAAAAAAAATTATCCCAAACGGTCAATTTTTGAAAAAGGTATAGCATTTTGAAAAAAACACCGTTTTTCAACTCAAAATAAGTTTTAAATATTTTGATAAAAACGGTGTTTTTTTCAAAATGCTATAACTTTTTCAAAAATTGACCGTTTGGGATCATTTTTTTTCTCGGTGGGGATGATTGCAGAATTGAAAAGGGCGAAATTCGAAAAATCTCGAAAAACTGAAAAATTACAAAAAAAAAAAAAACTTTAAAAATTTTTTTGAATTTTTTCTGAAAAGTACATTTAAAAAAAAAATTAAAAAAAAAGATCCCAAACGGTCAATTTTTGAAAAGTTATAGCATTTTGAAAACAAAAATGGTGTTTTTTTTAAATTCATAACTTTTTTGAGTTGGATGAAAAAATGTGAAAAACTTCTGAAAAACGTCTTTCGTACGCTAGAAAAAGAAGAAAAACTTTCAGCCAATTCTAAAGGGGTCGGGTCAAAATTGGTCGAAATGGGATGGAATACCCCATATATAAATAAATTAGCGGTACCCGACAGATGATGTTCTGGGGCACGCTGGTCCACATTTTGGTCGATATCTCAAAAACGCCTTCACATATACAACTAAGGGACACTCCTTTTTAAAGCCCTCATTAATACCTTTAATTTGATACCCATGTCATACAAATACATTCCATACATACGATACGGTTACGACTTTAGCGGCACCAATAATCGATTGCATTGATTCTCATAAGGTTGGTCGAATCAGCTGTTAAAAGGTTGCCGATACGGTTACCGATAAAGCACCAATGTCTCCAGCTTAACAAAGACTGAAATGAGGAGCGTAAGAATAAGAGTGCTGAGAATAACGGCTGCCATTTTGGTCCATTCAGACCAAAAATGGTCCTTTCCAACTCCGTTTGGTCCGCTGGTACCTTTTTGTCAATTGTGGTCCTTTTTAGGCAGTGAGGTTAAAATGCAGAATGCGTCCCCAAAACTTGCCTGACTAAGCAGTTTGTTAGTTGCAATAGATTTTCATCAATCCACATTTAATTCTTCCATTTACTTAAATCGATTTCTTCCCAATACTGCTAGTTATGTGTTGTACACATTCAAAAATTATTTAATAAAATAAATAATATGAGGGATTTTACAAAAAAAAAAAAAATCGTTACCTTTGATGGAGCATACCGAAAATTGTGAGAGCTTAGGAATATATGTTGTTGTTGTTGTATTAACGACCAAGACACTCCCCGAAGGTTAATGTAGTCCTTAATTATATTACATGCCTGCTTATTACTGTTGATTACATTATTTTAAAAAAAAAAAAAATTTTGTCCTATTTTAGTTTTAGCCTTTTTTTGATGAATTTTGGTCCTAAATGAAAACATGCTGTGGCAACTACTATCCGTGAGAGTAAAATTTAGATCACTGATGGGCAAAGCTAAAGAATTCATATGAAACCTCTCCCAATATTTTTGGAGCGTGTTAACAGTCGACCCCTGTCGTAAATTATAACCATATTAATTTGTGTGTAATGAAAATTTGTTTATGAAGTTATTTAAGAATTCATGAGTTTAGCACCGGTTTATATTAGCTTCGTTTGAAGTTTTTCCGCCAATGTCCATACAAAATTGGAGAATCTTGCACTCCACCACGAAGGAGCCCTCGAATAAACAACAATTTGCCAACCACAACTAGCCAAAATAGTATGGATAACGTCACTTTAGGTCCAATTCCCGAGGAATCTTCCAGTACTACAAGCATTATCCAGCCAGATATCAGTACATCAGTCGCCATAACTGTACCCACGTCTGATGCCGATAGTGGAATAACCACAAATTTAGCCACGGATGCTAGTGCCACCGAAGCATCCAGAAACAACACAACGCCAACACCATGGAGCAACGTTTAGCTTTGTTGGAAAGCAATTTGAGAGCCACTCAAGTGCAATTAAGGGAGCGTGACATGCAAAACGAAACCCTCAGGACAGAACTATTACGTAGCGGCAGCTTTACAGCCACACACGTCAGCAGCGCAGTAGCCGTGTCGCAGCCAGCGATACCGCAGTCAATGCCAGCTCCGTTGACAAGTGCACATACTTTTACAAGTCAACTCTATCCTGGAATTCGTTACGATGTCAACTCACAGCCAATAACTCAAAGCCGACTATATGCTGATTCCTTTCATGGAATAAGTTCAATGCCAACTCAAGGCCAACTATATACCGAACCTCGTTATGACCTTTACTCGCAACCTACTGCCTTTCGTTTAGTATCGTCAGCCAACAATATGAACACACCATTTTTGCCCAATGTATCTATGCCGCCGCCTAATGCCAATACACAATTTTATACAGCGCCAACCGCATCATCATCCGCATACATGCCGCGGAAGTTATTAGATTTGCCAGAGTTTAGTGGCCGTCAAGAAGAGTGGCCAGTTTTTTATACAGCTTTTGTCGAGTCAACGTTAAAGTATGGATACTCCAATTTCGATAACAACCAACGGCTACAAAAGTGCCTCAAGGGTGACGCACGCGAGATGGTTGAAGCTCTACTTATTCACCCTAACAACGTTGACTGCATTATAAATCAACTCAAGAGTCGATTTGGACGCCCGGAGCAGCTCGTTCGAAGCCAACTACAACAAGTGAAGGAGATCGCGCCGATCTCGGAGACAGCATTGGGAAAGCTCGTGCCTTTCGCAACCAAGGTCAAAAATATTTGCGCCTTTTTACAATCCGCAAACGCCGACCATCACTTATCCAACCCGATGTTGCTCGATGATTTAATTTCGAAACTACCGATCAGTAAGCGCATCGAATGGGGCCGGTATGCAGCCACCGTACAGCCCAGAGCTACAACAGCACATTTCAGTGATTGGTTAACATCACTTGCCGATGTTATCTGTTCTATACAGGACGAAAGCCAGTTTGCCGTACGTGATCCGAAACGTCGAGTGCTTCTACAAGTGGACAAAAAGCAACAACCATACAAATGTCTAGTTTGCCAGGGTCCGCACAAACCATACGAGCGCAAACGCCTTCTCGACGCGACAGTTGCTAACAGGTGGGCTGAAGTAAAATCGCATCACCTATGTTTCGCATGCCTTAATGTAGGTCACTTCTCTCGAGAATGCAGACAACGGAAGGTTTGTGGCATCGGTGGATGTAAACGCATGCACAACAAATTGCTTCACGAAACCCAGTCAGTAAATGCGCCAGTTCAATCATCATCGTCCTCAAAGGACTTCGTTCGACCCAAATCATCTCAGCCATCGCCGCCAACACAAGGTAATGATCCAAGAGCTTCGGTGCTTAGCTGCGCCGCCGATTCGAGAGAAGGTAATCTGTTGTTCCGTATTCTCCCAGTGACAGTATACGGAAAGCAACAAAATGTAAACACGTATGCTCTGCTGGATGAAGGTTCATCCATAACCATGCTTGACAACACCCTAGCTGAAGAACTGATTTTGCGGGGACAACCCCACCACCTCAACGTCCAGTGGTTTGGTGGTCATGCGGTGCAGGAACCAACTTCTTTGGTTAACATTAGTGTCAGTGGTGCAGGTATGTCAAAGAAATACAAATTGAAGAATGTGTGCGTTGTCAAGAATCTTCAATTGCCATCACAAAGTCTTAGTCGTTCCGACTTAATGTGCGATGAAGAACAAGTGCGTCAGTTACCACTGCAGCCACAATCCAGTATGGTGCCGAGACTACTTATAGGAATTGACAATTGTCACTTGGGTATTGCATCCCAAACCTTTGCGATGCGTAAGAATGGTCCGTATGCCGCCAATACAGAATTGGGTTGGGTAGTGTTTGGGCCATCAAACAACACTACACCTAAGCCATATACATGCCTTTTGATGAATAGCAAGACGGATGAAGATCTCCACAAGAACTGAAAGTTTCGGTGTGAGAGCTGCAAAGCGTATTGAAAGTGACGAAGATATACGCGCAAGGAGCATTTTGCAGTCGACGACCCGCCGTGTTGGTGCAAGGTTCGAAACGGCACTACTGTGGAAAGACGACAACATGCATCTGCCAGACAGTTATGATATGGCCTTAAGGAGACTAGTAAGCGTGGAGAAACGAATGAACCGCTTTTTTTTACGCTGCCGCTGAAGTTAAAGGTGTTTCGTTAAATCATTGTTTGCTGAAAGGTCCTCAAGAATACAGACCATTGCCATCAATTCTTTTCCATTTCCGTGAAGGAGCGGTGGGCGTTTGCGGTGACATTAAGGAAATGTTTCACCAGGTGTTGGTACGTCCAGAAGACAGACAATCCCAGAAGTTCCTGTGGAGACATGGTGACCTCGATAGACAACCAGACATGCATGAAATGTGCGTGATGACGTTTGGAGCGGCGTGCTCGCCATGTGTCGCGCATTACGTCAAAATTCGAAACGCCTTCGAACATCGCAATGAAAATCCATGCACATCCCGTGCAGTTGAATCCATTTTAGAGTACCATTACGTTGATGATTTCGTCGACAGTTTTGACACGACAGATACAGCTATCGCAGTTTCAAGCCAAGTGAAGTCCATACACATGGATGCCGGTTTCGAGCTCCGTAACTTCACGTCTAGCTCATCGGAAGTTCTCGCTGCTTTGGATGGCGTTGATGTCACAAAAATTCTCGTAAAGAAGGAAGGTCTAGCATTAGAAAAGGTGCTGGGTCTGTACTGGCAGCCAAATTTAGACTGTTTCAAATTTAACTTGAAGTTCCACAATGTCAGTGAGATCGTACTTGAAGGTAAGAGACGACCTACCAAAAGGGAACTACTAAGTGTGGTCATGTCAGTTTTTGACCCACTCGGATTTATCGCGCATTTCGTAATTGGCGCAAAGCTTCTCATGCGTGAGGCGTGGCGTCAAGAAGCCTGCTGGGACGAGCCGTTGCCCGACTACGTTGCCGAGTTGTGGGAAAGATTGCGCAAGCAACTTTCATCAATTAACCAATATGCCATTCCTCGCTATTATTTTCATGGAGGTAAGCCTGAAAAATTACAATTGCACATTTTTGTGGATGCAAGCGAGAACGCATTTGCTGCTGTTGCCTATTGGAGGTATACAAATGCCCGGGAAGAAGTTGGAGTCAGTTTCATCAGCGCTAAATCCAAGTGCGCACCACTAAAGCCTCTGACGGTGCCGCGACTTGAACTGCAAGCTGCTATATTGGGAACACGACTTATACAAACAGTGATCGAGGAGCACAGCGTAACCATCGACAAGTGCGTCCTCTGGAGTGACTCCAAAACCGTCATAAATTGGATACGAAGCAAACACCGAAGATACAAACCATTCGTGCAACATAGGATTTCAGAGATTCTTGCCTCCACTAAAGTATCCAATTGGCAATGGATCCCTACTGCCGATAATGTGGCCGACGAAGCTACACCTACCAACAACAAAATTGAGTTTTCCACGACAAGTCGTTGGGTTAATGATCCGATTTTCCTGCGCCAGCCTGAGAATACCTGGCCATCCGAAGACATTTCTGCTATTGAACTCGATGAACCAGATGAGGAAATGCGATCACAATACACTTTGAGCATCATAAATTGTGACTTCATAAGTTTTGATCGCTTTTCGTCTCTCAGCAGGTTGATAAGAACCACAGCCTGAGTAATCCTATTTTCTAAAAGATGTCGACGCCAAGTTCCAATTTTGAGTAACTGCTACGGATTGACTGCCAGTGATCTGGAATAGCAAAACACCTTCTATGTCGTATCGTCCAAAACGCGGCATTCAATACCGAAATTCAACAAATTCGTGATGGGCAGAGTATATCACACCAAAGCTCTCTGGTACAACTGTCACCATATCTAGACGAAAAAGGAATCCTGCGAGTACAAGGTCGTATTGATGCTGTCAGTTGGTTGCCAATGGACGTTAGACACCCCATAATATTGCCGCCTACACACACATTTACGAAACTGGTAGTGCTGAGTTGCCACATGCTTATGGGCCATCAAAACATTGAAGCTACCATATGTTCCGTACGCCGTGTCTATTGGGTACCACGATTGAGAACCCTTCTACGAAGCGTTATAGCCAATTGCCAAGTTGCCGTCTCCGAAAAGCTGCCCCGATCAACCCGCTGATGGGACCACTTCCCATAGACAGATTGACGCCATACGTCAGGCCGTTCACATACACAGGCCTCGACTTTTTCGGTCCTGTTTCCGTGACGGTTCGGCGCAGTACAGAAAAGAGATGGGTGGCTCTTTTCACATGCCTTACCATACGCGCGGTGCATTTAGAGATTGCTCACGATCTAAGTACCGACTCTTGTATAACCGTCATTCGAAATTTTATAAATCGCCGAGGAGTGCCACAACGTCTACGATCCGACAACGGAAAAAACTTCGTTGGCACCAACAACGAAGCCAAACGTTTCGACGAAGTCTTCGAATGCAATCGAAAGTGAGTTATCGAAACGAGGTGTCGAGTGGTATTTCAATTCACCTCACAATCCGGCCGAAGGAGGAGCATGGGAGCGTATGGTTCAGTCGGTCAAGAAAGTTTTGCAACAAACAATGAAAGAAGTCAAGCCAAAGGAACATACTTTCAACAGTTTCTTGATTGAGGCGGAAAATGTTGTCAATTCTCGCCCTCTCACACACTTGCCTGTAGATGCGAATCAGGAGCAGCCGTTAACGCCAAACGATTTCTTATTGGGATCGCCTAATACCGCACAGACACCATGTGCATCCGGAGTTTCAACTGATACCTTCCCAATGCGTCAACAATGGCGAATTGCTCGTCAACTCCGCGACCATTTCTGGAAGCGCTGGATATCCGAGTACCTTCCCACATTGACACGTCGCGTGAAGTGGTGCCAGCGGACGAATCCTCTCAAAAAAGGTGATCTGGTATTTCTATGTGATCCCAACATACCACGAAGGGAATGGTGTCGTGGTGTAGTGGAGGAAGTATATCCTGGCCACAACTGCCTTGAAATTATTCAGATCTCAAACATAAGTCGAAGGTGTATGTACGTATGAGAAGGATTTGAAAAATCACTTGGTCTTATATTCAAACCTCTGTTGTTTATTTGCGAAACTATACAATAAAATTTGAAATGTTAATTTTAATTTTCCATTTCCTCATTCGAAACCTAAGTCTCCCGGTTGGCGGCCATATCTCCAACTAGTTCCTTGGAGTGAATCGCATTGACTATAGCCTCTCACCTACACGTTACGGTAAACAGCACGGAGCCACAAAGGTTTTATAGAAATTTCGGGGGCGACAAACGTTGGGTTCTAACCCAGAACAGCCCGAACGATGCAACCATCTTTTACACGTGACATGCCGCAAGAGTATGGCCGTCTAAGATAAATCCTTTTCCGACATATGCAGCAGAACCATATCCTGGGATCGGGATTGGGTTCAATACCTTCACGGAGCAGGAGGGTATGGAGCAGTCCAGCTGCAAGGATCTACTCCGAGAATAACAATTTGAGGGAGGGACGCAACAAATTAAATGGGGTTACACTGAAATGACAGCCCTTGGTCACGAAAAAAATCCGGAGTCGTACCGGAACGAAGAACCGGCTGCCGTTGAAAGCGATTATGACGTTGGTCAGCAGCGATAGCGTTACTGTCAGCACTGACACATTTTCCTGGTTCATAACAAACAGCTGGTATAATTAAGTGCCAGCCCTGATCCCAGAGATTGAGTGGGAGTGAGGCAGTTAATGAATAAGCGATTTTACTATGTACGACAAAGTTTGTTCGGAGCGTTATTTAAACGCACACACATAAGCGACTTATTATACTCCAACCGAAATTGCATGCGTTGCAAGAACAAAAATTAGAAATAGTTGTATATGCATGAGACATTTTTGATAGAAAACTGCCGGAGTGCTTTTTATTAGCTTAGCCTGTATCAGATGTCATCTCAAATGATAGTCAATGTTCTTGTTCGGAAATTTGACCTACCCTTCAAAAAACGAGAGTACCCATAAATAATGTAAGGCATAGTCCTTTGGGAGTATAGGAGTGTTCCAAAACTAATCTGTATTCATACAAAAAGTGTGCTCCAATTAAAATTGCGATGTCCTAGGACAGGAGTATGTGATCCCACTCCCGCTCTTTTTTTGTGAGTATTCCATAGAGTACATACGTGAGAGTACTTTCACTGTAGAACTCCATGGAGCACCCACAGAGGATCATATGCCAAAGTACTAAAGAGGAATTGTGTCGGAAAGAATTATCGAAGTGAATTTAATTTAAAATTAAAGTAAATGAAGAGGGGCAATACAACTTTTATATTTTTTACTACGAATAATCTTATGTTATTTAGCATTTGCGTGAATAAATAAACTAATATTTCTCTATACTATAGTATGTATACATAAAACCAGTGCGCGGTTGCATTTTATCAGAGTTGTCATAGTAAAATTTTATTACCAGTTATTTGTATGCAATATTTTACTTTTGGCAACTCTGTTCGATCGTCATCGTGTCGTGATCACGGTCGTTAAACAACGAGCAATGATCGGCTGATGGTAGTCCGCAAACGCATTGCAAAGGAGTATTGTTAGAGTACTCCAACATGAAGAAAATGGAACACGTAATCCAACAATTTTTGCAGGGTAGTAAAAATCATTGTAAATCTTATTATGGTGAACAATGCTGAAATCAAGCACTGCGGCATATTGTGAAAAGCATTTAAGGGCTAATTAATGGTGACTTATAACCATAACCAGACAAAACAGCCGATCGAACCTACCTTATGGAAATCAATGTAATCGATTAAAGGTGCCATACCATAACGCTAACGCCATAACCATACCATAGCCAACCAATTGGTTTTTGGGTTTTCGCCACATCCATAGCCAAAAAATATTTGAGTTGGTGAATTTATTACTTTTTGTATATTTTATTTATTGTTTTGGATACGTTTTGCTAAGAGACTTATTTTTTGTGGAATATGTTTGTAATTTTTGCGTTTTCTTCATTTTTATGAAATTTTCACGATTTTTAGGTTAAGGCACCATTAATCGATCACATTGGAGATGGATATGGATATGGGTATGGTTACGACTATGGCGTTAGGGTTAAGGAAGTTTAATTATCCCTTTAAGGGCGAATTAATGGTGACTTATAACCATAAAGCCATAACCAGATAAATCAGCTGATCGAACCTACCTTATGGAAAGGAATGTAATCGATTAATGGTGCCATACCATAACGCTAACGCCATAGCCAATCAATTGGTTTTTGGTTTCTCGCCATATCCATAACCCAAAAATATTTGAGTTGGTGAATTTAATAACTTTTTTTAGATTTTCTTCATTGTTTTGGATACGTTATGACTAAGATACTTATTTTTTGTGGAATATGTTTGTAATTTTTTGCGTTTTCATCATTTTTATGAAATTTTCACGATTTTTAGGTCAAGGCACCATTAATCGATCACATTGAGATGGTTATGGATATGGGTATGGTTACGACTATGGCGTTAGGGTTAAGGAAGTTTAATTAACGCCATAGTCGTAACCATACCCATATCCATATCCATCATCAATGTGATCGATTGTCGTAACCATACCCATATCCATAACCATCTCCAATGTGATCGATTAATGGTGCCTTAACCTAAAAATCGGGAAATTTTCGTAAAAATGAAGAAAACATAAAAAATTACAAACATATTCCACAAAAAATAAGTCTCTTAGTCAAAACGTATCCAAAACAATGAATAAAATTTATAAAAAGTTATTAAATTCACCAACTGAAATATTTTTAAGGTTCGATTCGAGCTCAAGGCCAGAACAATAATTTTTTTCTAATGATAATTATTGTTATTTTTTAATTTTTCTAAATTTGGAAATTGTATTTTGTTTTTGGAATAGTAAGTAGAAAATTTTTCAGACAACCTGCCATAGCTGCGCAGATAGATTTATTTTTTTTTATTTATTTATTTATTAAACATTTTCTTAATGCATATTTTAAATAAATTACAATATTGAAAGAGCACATTCTATTACTATATAGCATAAGAAAAGTACATGGCATTTTTTATATTAAATTTTTAAAATAGTATTAAATGCCAGTTCACATAGTAAAATTCTTTTTCAGTATGGGGTGTATAGTGTTTAATAATATTATAGAATAAACTCTTAATAATTCAGATAATTAGTTAAGATAACGATAGAGAAATAATTGATAAATTAATTAGTTAAGGTTCCGATAGATAAACAGTTGATATAGTTACAAAAGTTAGATATGGCTTACAACAACGTCCTCAGCAAGGCTTCTAGATCGTAGTGGCTAAAACTAATCAGATACGTTTTTATTTTATTTTGAAATAGGTTAAAATTTCTTATAACTTGTACAGAAGTAGGGAGAGAGTTGAAAATTTTGCACGACGTGTATGTATAAAAACTTCTGAAGTGAGATGTCCTAGCATGCGGGATTTGTACCGATGGAAGCAGATTGCTCCTAAGGTTGTAGACTTCAGAAGGATAACTTTCTAAGTACCCCGATCTAATAAAGAACGTTTTTAGCACTTTAGATAAATATAGATGACGACACGGTAGTATATCTAGTATCCTAAAGGATATCATAGCGTGAGACCTGTAGTTTGCGCCACATATGCGTCTTATAATTCCTTTTTGGAGTGTTACAATGGGTGACAACTTACTAGCCGAGGCGCCACCCCAGCAGGTAATCCCATATTGAAGTTTCGATTGAACTAGACCATAGTAAACAGCTTTTAGAGTGGACGTAGTGCAACAGTTTTTGAGACGATAGAAGTGACGGGTAGTTAGAAGCAGATTGCTCCTAAGGTTGTAGACTTCAGAAGGATAACTTTCTAAGTACCCCGATCTAATAAAGAACGTTTTTAGGACTTTAAATAAATATAGATGACGACACGGTAGTATATCTAGTCTCCTAAAGGATATCATAGCGTGAGACCTGTAGTTTGCGCCACATATGCGTCTTATAATTCCCTTTTGGAGTGTTACAATGGGTGACAACTTACTAGCCGAGGCGCCACCCCAGCAGGTAATCCCATATTGAAGTTTCGATTGGACTAGACCATAGTAAACAGCTTTTAGAGTGGACATAGTGCAACACTTTTTGAGACGATAGAAGTGACGGGTAGTGTACAGAAAGTAATGTTTTAGTTTCTGAATGTGTGCAGACCAATTTAAATGATTATCGATTATAATACCTAGGTATTTGAAATTTTCAACAACATCAATCCTGAAGCAGTTATCACTGCATTTAACGTTGGTTGCGAATGAACTTTTCGTGGCATTCAAAGTGCACGCCATATGATGCATGTTAAAACGTGCGCATTCTGCTGAATGAAAAAAAATATCACAAGCCTCAATTTCTTTGGGGGCAAGGCTAAAATACATCAACTTCGTTTTATTACTTACTAGTAGCTTGTGTAAAGCAAACCAAGTCCTCAGCATATGTACATCGTGGCTAATATCACATATTAGTTCGAAATAACTCGTTGTACTATACGTAATGGCAAGATCATCTGCAAAGGCCGTCGTTTTGCCCTTCAATGGAATTGAAAAAATTGAATTAATATAAATGAGGAACAGTACCGGGCCAAGGACAGAGCTTTGGGGTACGCCCAGATTAACTTCCTGCAGGCTACTGTAGTAACTACCCACTTTAACTTTTTGTATTCTATTAGAAAGATAAGATGTAAACCATTTGTACATAAAGCCACGAAAACCTGCACGATGTATTTTTTCCAGAAGTATATTCCTGTCTACCATATCAAAAGCTTTTGTTATGTCGACAAATAAATCAGCACAGTTACTTTTACTATCTAGAGCTTTGTACACCTTTGAGCAGAAATCTAGTAGAGCGTCCTCTGTTGAGAGTCTGGATCGAAAACCGAATTGCATGGGGCTGAAAAAGTTCGATTTATCTAGAAAGTTCACAACTCTATTTTTAACCGCCTTTTCAAATACGTTGGAAATCGATGGGAGTAGAGATATGGGCCTGTAGTTACGTGCGTCCCTCTTATCCCCTTTTTTGAAGATCGGGATTACAATGGTACATTTAAGATCATCAGGAAAAACACCCTGAGTTATACTTTTATTGAATAAATGTTTCAGTATATCTACTATATTGAGTGATATTTTTTTTAATAAACTATTTGAAATACCGTCATCGCCGCAAGAGCTAGAGTTGGTCAATGTTTTTATAATTTTAGCGATTTCGAAGCTGGATATGGGGTTAAAAAAGAAACTATTAGTTGCAACTTGGCATAAGGGTAGATTGGCTGCAAACTGACAATCACAAAGGGTTGAACTTGAATTACCAATCGAGGTAAAGTATGTATTAAATTTATTAGCAACTTCTTCTGAGTCTGTAGTCAGCTGGCTTTCAGCACATAGGGTAACTGGCTCGTGGCTCCCTACACTGTCGCGGTTTAGGAAACTGTGGATGACGCCCCATTCTTTTCTGGTATTGCCCAAAGCTGAGTTAGACTTGTTTTTAAAAAATGTATCGCGCGTAGTGCGTATTGCTTTATTGGACTGATTGCTAATTTTATTGTAGCGAGAGCGAAGCTTCCTACAATTGGGATGCTTAGCACATTTTAGCACTTATTTTTGAACTTTATTTTCCTTAATAGATCTCGGGTAATCCAAGGTTTAAGTCACAGAACTTGTTTACGCTGACTCACATTAAGAGTGCAGTTATTGACATGCACTTTTAAAGTGTTTAAAAATATACCATAAGCTGCCGATACGTTACTTTCCGCGTACACGTCTGACCAATTTTCGAGAAGAAGCTTGTTATTCAGCATCGTAAAGTTTACTTTACAAATCGATTTACGAGCGCGGTTGATACTTGGTTTGCCTGACGTAATACCAGTTAGCTGTATACCAGTCATCGTGTGATCGGTTACTTGCAAGTCCATATTAAGACTTGTACAATTTCTATTAGGAAGCGAGTTGAAACGACAAAACGCGTGGTCAATGCAAGTGCCTGAACTTGTTCGTGTTGGTTCATTTATGTAGGATTCCAAACCATTTACCGCCATTAAAGCCAAATATTCGTCGGTAATACTGGAACGATGCAAAATATCCAAATTGATGTCACCAAGAATAAAAAAATTAACCGATTTCGCATTTACCACTAAAGAGGAATATTCTTCAAGGAATAACGAGATAGGTACAGACTGAAGTCTGTATACCCCCAAGAAAACAAATAGTTCGTCTTGATTGATGGAAAGCTGTAACGTATCTGCACTTTGTAAGCTTTACTAACTGACGAGCAGTCAAAAGTATCGCGTACAAAAGCTGCAACACCTCCTGCACTGTAGCTGTCATTGGTATTTGTATAAAAGTTATAATTGGGGATTTTATAATCTCCTACTTCATACGAAAAAATCCATATTTCAGACAAAAATATAATATCTGGCTTTATACCCAACGCTTCTATATTACCAACGAATACATCGAAATTTTGTCTAAGACTACGTATATTTTGATGGATAACTAATAATTTGTTAGAATCAGTTGAGGGCGACTTATTCAAAACATTATTGTTAGCGACGATTGGGTTATCATTAGGCAGAACACCTGAGAACATCTTTAAAAGTAAATATAAAAATTAACAGAAGAGCTAAAATTAGCTAGTTAACTATTAAATGCAAATCATCAAATGTTCTTATACTGATAACCTTCTCATTGTCGGCTTTTTTCATTAGGAAGCTAGATTTCCCTAACCATAAATATTTATATCGTTTCTCTTGTTTTAATTTATATGCCGCAGTAAACATCCATTTCGAAGGGTGCTAAGCCTTCATCATCAGTACGCTTTTGGCATGGCCGATAAAAACAAAAACAATTGAAAGATTCTTAAGCGCCAAATACACGACACGAACATTTCCGCGAATATTCCGCAATCTTGTTCGCAGCCATGGCGGAACGATACACGGTACCTACATACATAAATAAGAATTCCATGTACTTTGTTTTTGTAAATTCGATGGACAAATGTCAAAATCGTACTGCGTCGGAACTTGATGTATCAAATCAAATAAAAAAAGGTTATAATCAGCTGTTCGATGCGGCCACCTTGTATCGTTCCGCCATGTTCGCAGCTTTGGCCGAACATTAGTTCTCTTTCAGACAGCGATGAATACGGACAACAATTGTGTTGCAGCAATATTGCTCGCTGTTTCGATTAAAGTCGCATAATCATTATTATTTTTAATTCTATTACAATAATCTTTGTTTTTACGTGCCACAATGATGGCAAAGATTTATACATTTCAATAAATTCACTCAGAAATTTTTTATTGTCCATTTTACTTTTCCGCGCACGTCTGTTCCGTGCATAAATTACTACGATTATGAGCTATTTCGCCATACACGCACGAACAGTTCGCGCAAATGTTCGCCAAAAATTAAAATATTTTGATTTTTGGCGAACATTTGCGCGAACTGGCAAACACCACCATACACGACAGAAAAGGTCGCAGAAACATGACATAACGGGAATGTTCGCGGAAATGTTCGTGCCGTGTATTTGGCGCTTTAGTTTATGGATGGTTATGGATATGGCGAGAAACCAAAAACCAATTGGTTGGCTATGGTATGGTTATGGCGTTAGCCTTATGGTATGGCACCATTAATCGATTACATAGATTTCCATAAGGTAGGTTCGATCTGCTGTTTGATCTGGTTATGGTTTTATAGTTATAAGTCACCCTTAATTGGCCCTTAAGGAGGTTTAATTTGGCCTTTATTATTCTTCACTGCATTGCCTACATAAGAAGTTGAAAATGAATAGACCAAGTTGGTGTTAAAACGACATCACTGACGAAATTTTCGATTGGTTGTTATATCGAGGGGGTTGGAATCTCTATGTTGATGTATAAAAGTCTACAAGGAAAAGGGAGAATTTCTTTGTCATATTCATTCGTCGCTAAAATTTGATGGATTTATAGATTTCTGTTTTGTTTTGTGAAATTGGTATTATAATAAATTTTAATTTAATGTATGTTTCATAAATAAGTGCAGTGAAATGATAGAACCACAGGTACCAGCTTAAAAAAACTTAAGTGTTAAAGAAATCAGAAAAAAGTGAATCCGAACGTTTACAAGTTGAAGTTACACAAGGCTCATAGATAGTTTTGTATGTACTTAAAATTGGTATAGCTGCAGATTTGGCTGAAATATCGACTGCCTGTTTGACAGGAAAACGGTAGGAGCGACGCATCTGTAAAATTTGATTAACAATGGTGGATATAATACAAGACTTCAGCAAAGGGAAAATACCCGATACGCTCTATGAACAATGCCTTTCCTGCTACGTAGCCAAACTCAACTACAATGTCTTCACATTGGACAGCATACAAAAGTTGCGATATTTGCCACCTGGAATTTTGAGTGATATTTATGTTATGGTAAGTTAAATTACTCCTACCTATAAGCGCAGTACGTTGCATTTTGCTCGTTAAGGATAAACCATTTTCATTTCACTTTGCTTGGCTGTGAATATGCTGTCGTGTCTATTAGACGAAAACGAAATCGGATTTATGTACATGATTTAACTTGCCAGTCTAAAGCAAGCAATAAAATAAAGTTTGAAGGGGGGTGGGGTAGTTTAAGTCTGCAAGCTGCTGGTGGGACTTGTTTGGTTGCACCACGGCTAGCATACCTACATAACCTTGGCTACTTTCTAAAAGGTTCCTGTACGTTAAGCGAGGATTTTGTATGTCAGATTATCCTCCAGTGTCCTTGAAATTAAAATTTCGCTTTTGGCTAGCGAATGGAAGGGAATCTCAATCATATGCTCTTCAAAAATTTGTATGAGTGAAGTGAAGAGTAGAAACTCTACACATGCTGCACACATTCATATTCCATTGTTTTTGTTAAACAGAATCAGCTGGTGAAGGAAAATAAACATTCGCAAAACAAAAAAAAAAAAAAAATATTTAAAATGGAAAACAACCAAACAATTGCCGAGATCAATCGGCATCAGCTGTGACAACAAAGAAACGAAAGTACCAAGGGTAATAAGTTAAAACTGGTCGACTGCTAGCGTCCAAAAATATCATTACGAAAAGACGCGTTTTGACCCATTATTAATGATGTGAGTAACGTTTTACAAGACGGTGCACCACCTAATTTTTATCAAAAATTATCAAAGGTGGTATCAAAAGACCGCATCGACCTCCGTTTTAAGAGTTCGAAGGCGGAAATCACAAATTTTTTTTCTGTCGAAGTTATTCGTAAAAACAACATCCACATGAAAATTAGAACCGATTTTTTGCTTTTATCTTTTGACAGAAATAAAATTTTAATTTTCGCTTCCAGATTCTAAAAACGGAGGTCGAGACGCGTCTTTTGATACCACCTTTGATAATTTTTGTTAAAAATTATGCACCATCTTGTAAAACGTTACCATGATGTGCATTGCATCCGCGCCTATGACAAGACGTCCTCTGCACCCTTCTCCATCCACCAGACTTTTGGACTCTTCTAGTGGGTATTCGACGTTATGGATGGGTCCTGTAGCAGGATGCCAGGATTACGGTTCTTTTTTCCCCGCTATTTGAATATTCAGCCCTATTATGTATTTCGACTTGGATTGGAATTTTTTCGATTTGGCAATTTTGGTATTCTGTGTTCCAATCTCTTTCGATCCAACTTCGAATCGTTCGATTTTGTGTATTCTGCATTTCGATCGTAGTTTCGTTTTTCTAAGTTGCAAATTAGTTGGCGGAAAAATATTTTCTTTTCATTTTTTTATTAATTTATAACAGAATTTTAACAAAAATGTAAGTAAAACTTGTTAAGAAACGTAGAAGGCTTGATGATGATTGTTTTTTATATGTTTCCAGGTCAAAAACAAGATGTCGATGTCGAAGTCCTTGGACGTATTTGCCCTGCAAAAGTATCTAACACATACTAGAAAGCATCCTTATTAAGTCGAAAGTTTTTTTTGAACCTAAATAAGAAAATAAGTCATTAAACTTTATCACTTTTAAGTTCAATTTCTTACAATTCGTCACTCATCTCAAGTGGATTACACAAATCTCGCAATATTTGCCTTTCCATTCTCGCCTGGCCATTTTCGTATGCGTTGCTTTCCAACTCCACAAATAATGCCGCGGCTATTGATTCCATTATAATAGACAGCTATAGTTTGTGTCTGTTCGTTGGGTCCAGTTATATGCCAAAGCAAGCTGCCGGAGTAGAAGAAGGTGAAGCGAAAACGTAAACAATCCTTGCGGAAAGAATAAATAAACCTTTACAAAGTATTTTAGGCCAGTGCAATGAAATTAGCATCCATTCAGAAAATGTCAACTATATTCGTGCAGGAATCCGTTTCAACAAAACTAGGTGGCCACGGCAGGGAATTGGCCAAAAGAACGACAAAAAATCACTTACAATTATGAAAGCACTTCACTCAAAAAAATATAACACTGCGGCAATATATTCTATTGCTTTTTTTGTACAAAATGGCGTGCATAATAAAATATAAACGTCTTTCTTTTTTTTTCGAGATTTGGTTGCATTGATGAGGACCTTCTTATATTTGAAAGTCCCAGTTCCAGGTTATTGTCCAAGGTATGTAATGATTAATTACTGGATTAACTTTCCAATGTGTATGTGTAACTTTGGATCCATTAGTACACAAAGGTAATACCATCGAGGCCAGAACCCTGTGTAGCAGCTTGCTATTTGTATTGTTTGAATTCAGCTGTTAGTTTTATGATGAATGCAATGAGTATTGCAGTTGTATGAAAGGTGCAATGACCCTTTGCGTTCTTTGATGATTGCAATGACAATTGCTGTTATTTGATGATTGCAAAAAAAGTTGTATTTTGATGAATGCAATAAGAATTGCAGTTAATGATGAATGCAATGAAGATTGCAGTTTGAAATTTATGTAAAATTGTTTCGAATAGTTTTATTCATAAAAAAAAAAAATTATGAGTAAGGTGGAATCGAGATTTGTGTACAAAAAACATAAAAACATATAAGACGAACGTAAAAATATAAACAAAGTAAAAGTTTTTATGTGTATTTATGATAGCAGCTTATATTATTATTGTCTTAGATTTTTTTTTTTTTTTAATTAATTTATTTTTCAAAATTTAAGATCGGCTTTTTGGAGAAAATTTGCTAATTGAGTGATTTTGGCGTTGTTTTTGTCTTTAAAGACTTCCTTAAAATTATGTGCTTCATTAAAGACATTGAAGGTGACTCTAATGTTGTTCGAAAGTGGACAGTGGAAGGTTTGATGCTCATAGCAATCTGTATCACCGCAGCGACATAGAGACGAGTTTGTAGCTTTGATCTTGACTAAATATTTCTTATCATATGTATGTCCGGTTAGTATACGGTTTAAGGTTTTGATATCTTTTGGGTTAAATTTAAAATTTTTGAACCACGCAAAATTCCTCCTAGAAGGGAAGATGGTGGCATACAGATTTTGGTTTGTATTGGAGTAATTTAAAAAATTTTGAAAAGACTGGTCGTATATATAATTCATGATACGTTTGCGAGCTTCATCTATCGTAAGTTTTACTGTTTTACAAGAGCTGTTTATAATAGCTGATTTGGCTATAGCATCCGCTTTTTCGTTGCCAAATATGTTTTTGTGACTGGATATCCATCTGACATGTACATTGTTGAAGTTGTGATTTGAAATTATATTGAGAATTTTAGCTGCAATGCTATTTTTAGATGTATGTTGTTACGGATGAGTAGTTTTTTCGTATTGAAATTTCGATGGCTTCTTCTATTGCTAGTAATTCTCCAAAAACTGAGGATGATTTAAATGGAATATGGAAAAAGTGTTCGGTGTCTGTGTTTAGTAAATAAATTCCACAGCCTGTTTTATCTTCTCCTACTGAGGCATCTGTATATATTATATTAAAACTTGTACTTCTGTATTCTGCCAGCATTGATGAGTGCTCGGCAATAATTTCTTCTTGTGTCATGTTAGATTTTTTAGTATTGGTAGTTTTTTCAAAAATGACAAGGTTGGAGATCGGGGGATGGGGGTGAACCGCATCAATGTCATCAATGACGTTGGAGAAAGTGTTGTATGCAATTGCGTAACTGGTATTGAGGTGTGAGTTAGATTTTATAGTTTCTGCTATTGGATTGTTAAAAGCAATTAGTTTCACTACTTCTTTGGCAACTAGCCATAGGGCTCGTTCATTGGGAAGTAGTTCATTAGCTAAAGCATATATTAATGGTATTGGCGTTGATGGTGTTAGACCTAAACATCTTCTCAAGATTTTGTTTTGTAAGACTTGTATACTGTGAAATGATGCATTGGCACTATTTGCAAGTGTGGTACTGCAATATTCAATATTTGATCTGACCATTGCTTTGTAGATGTTTAATGCCTTTTGTGGGTGTACCCCTGATTTGATATTGGTAATGTATTTAAAAAGTTTTCAGTTGTTTGAAGATGATTCTATTACTTTTTGATAGTGTGATTTTGCAGTTAAGGAACTGTTTATGACTGCCTAAAATTGTTGCTGATTTTATTTGTTCAAGTGTTGAACCATTTATGGTTACATTGACTTCCTTCGTTGGACCTTTGGTTATATGCATGACTTTAGTTTTGCTAGCATTAAAATTCAGATTAAGAGTGTTGCAATTTGATGCAAAGGAGTTAAAAAGTTTTGAAGATTGGATTTTGCATTTTCTAATGTAAAACCTGAGGATATGAAAAAGAAATCGTCAGCAAATTGGTATACTTGAATATTTTCATCTTGAAGATCATGGAGTTTGGCAGTGTATATATTAAATAAAAGTGGTGAAAGGCAACTGCCTTGAGGAAGACCATTGAAAATTTCAGTTGTTTTATCGCCAATTTTGAGAATCCTATAGCTAAGAAAGTTTATTATCCATTCAGTATACAACTTTTCTAAGCCGATATCAAAAAGTTGATCTTTTAAAATATTTATATTCACACAGTTATATGCATTTGAAATGTCAGTTGAGCAAAAAATTACATGCTTATTATCACTTTTGAGTAGAGTGATTTGATGTATTATGTGATTTAAACAGATTGATGTGGACATGTTTTTCATGCTTGCAAAGGTTGTGGGTGGGAGTATTTTGTTGTTCTCAATGTATAAGTTAATTCTATCTTTAAGACAGGAATTTATTATTTTAAGAAAAACTGTTATTAAGGCTATTGGCCTGAAATTTTCAAAATTGTTGAGATCTTTACCTTTTTTGGGTATAGGTACTACTTTAATTTGTCTCCAGTGTTCTGGAAGGGTATTAGAAATAAAAATGTCATTCAAACATGTTTTGATGTTGTTTAAGGTTATATCAGGAAGTGATCTTAACATCCTGTACGATATTTTATCAGCATCGGCTGCTGAGTTTATGTTCTTTTTAAAAAGCGTTTCTTTTATTTCCTCAAATGAAAACGTGAGATTGGTATTTGGTTCTGCTTCATTGTTAAGAGGTAGTCTTTGAACCATAACTGGTACTTGTTGATTAAGCATATTTAAAAAATTCTGGTTGTTGGCTTCATTCCACATGCCTACTTCTATTTGATTAAAATCTCCCCTTAATGACTTGACAAAGCGCCAAGATTTCCTTCCCATATTGGTATTTATTTCTTCTATTTTTTCCTTGAAATTTTGTTTTTTGGCCTTTTTAACTGCCTTTTTCCATTTCTTTCTCTAAGCTATCATATTATCCATATTTTCCGCACTCGGTAAAGCTTTTACTTTCTGATTTGCTATTCTAAGGAAGCGGTAGCTCTTGTCAAGACTTTCGTTCCACCAAGATTTTGGTTTTCTGGTGTTATCAATCGTGTAAGTTGCTTTTCTAATTTCATCTTGGATTTTGTTTTCTAAGTCCGTGATTGTAGTGTAATTTTCAAGAACTTCTAGAGATTGTAAAAGTTTATTTCTAGCTAGAAATACCGATTTTTTGATAGGTAGATGGTGACTGCCTCCTATTCGTGTTGTGTCAACTTTCCAGGAGCAGTGAAAGGTGCAGTTTGTAAAAGAAAGATCTAGCACAGATGTGTTCATGGTGCGTGGATCTATTAAGAAGGTATGATTGCCATTATTTAAATGATGAAAATTGGATTCTTGAATCATACTAACCAAATGTTTACCCTTATAGTTGTCAATTCTATCACCAAACAAGGTAGCTCTTGCATTGAAATCTCCAAGAATGAAGGTGTTTGAAAAAGGTTTTAGAAATTCCAAAAGTCTGTGAATTTCTGATTTAAAATTTCCTATAGTGATATTAGGAGGAAGGTAAATTGAAACTATTGTGATATTAGGTTGAAGATTTGATGTTGTTATTATTAAAATATCGTAGTCAGTATTGTAAGTTATTTTTTTGAATTTTAAGATCGCTGGTTCGAATCGAGCTCAAGGCCTAACAATAATTTTTCAGCATTATTATTGTTATGATAAATTTTTTCTTAATTGAAAATTTTTTTTTTTTTTTTAAATTAGAATAGAAGAAAGAAAAAATTTTAGACAACTGCCAAAGCTCGTTGTATAGATCCATTTCGGGAACTGCTAAATTCCTTCATCGGCAACGTTTAGGCGCCGTTGCTATAACCTTATAGCAACTTATAGCAACGGCGCCTAAACGTTGCCGATGAAGGAATTTAGCAGTTCCCGAAATGGATCTATACAACAAGCTTTGGCAGTTGTCTAAAATTTTTTCTTTCTTCTATTCTAATTTAAAAAAAAAAATTTTTTTTCAATTAAGAAAAAATTTATCATAACAATAATAATGCTAAAAAATTATTGTTAGGCCTTGAGCTCGATTCGAACCAGCGATCTTAAAAATCAGTAGGCCGATATAACAACAAAAATTGTTAATACATCCCAGAGCACGGGGAAAAAAGTGTCAATAAAATATGACACTATGGCAGCATTGCCAACAAACAAGTCTAATTTTCACAGCCATTCTGCAACAGATGTCGCAGTGTTGTGAATATCAATTGGCATGAAACAGAATAGAAGTAGGATTAATGAAGACAAACAAAAAACCGCTGTGATGGCTGAATGGTTATAGCAACGGCGCCTAAACGTTGCCCATGAAGGAATTTAGCAGTTCCCGAAATGGATCTATACAACGAGCTTTGGCAGTTGTCTAAAATTTATTCTTTCTTCTATTCTAATTTAAAAAAAAAAAAAAAATAATTTTTTTCAATTACGAAAAAATTTATCATAACAATAATAATGCTAAAAAATTATTGTTAGGCCTTGAGCTCGATTCGAACCAGCGATCTTAAAAATCAGTAGGCCGATATAACAACAAAAATTTTTGAATTTTATATATTTCCTAACGGCAATGGCAACGCCACCGTACCCATCGTTTCTATGTTTTTTAATAATATTAAAATTTAAAAGTTTTCTATGTGTTGATTTTGTTGAAAAGAAAATTTCGCTAAAATCTGCAATTTCTATATTATACGTATTTATATAATAATCTATTGTATCTATGTTTGCCTTAAGGCTTTGACAATTATATTGCATCATCTTCATGATTAGAGTAAAAAGAGTTTAGAGATTGTATGTTAGAATTTTCGCGACTCATTACTAGAGCCTCGAAAGTGTTTTTGATTTTTTGAATTTCTTGTAAGGTACCAGAGCTACCTTGTTGTTGTGAGAGTTTTTGAGTGATATTGATAATTTCACTCATTAGTTTTTCTTATTGTGTAACCAAGTTTTTTTGGTAATGAAAAGAGTTAAAAACAGGAATGATTTGTGATTTTGGATTAACCGTTTTATAATTTTCCCTTTTTGGTTTAGCCGGACTAGTCTTCTTTACTATAGAGCTATATGATTTTTTAGTTAAATGCCTATTTATATATTTATTTGTGTCTAAAATGTCATTATCCTGCAGTAAAATAGGAAACTCTTCATCATCTTCACTTAATATATCAAAACGATTTGTATTTCTTGGGAAGTATTTATCTAAAACTTCCTTTCTGGACAATTTTTTAACCGTTTTGATGCGGTTCACCTCCAACTCCTTTTGCCAATGTGGACAATTATTTTTATTTTTGGCTGTATGTCCCTCCCTGCCACAGAGAATGCAGGTGTTATTGTTACATTCGCCATTCTTACACTCACTTTTTCCGCATTGAAGACATCTTTCTTTGGATTTGCATCCAAATTTGGTGTGTCCTAATCTGCCACATTTGTTACATTGTCTCAATGTAGGTACATAAAACTCGACTGTTAGGCGAGTATATTCGAAAATGATTTCTTTGGAAATTTTATTTCCCATAAAACCTATCTTTAAAGTGGATGTTGGTATGTAGGAATCGCTATTGGGATCTTTGCGCGTGAAGCGCTGTTCTGATACTATAGGTACCGAAGAGTTTGAATTTTTGAGTATATCGTATTCTGTGTAGCTTTGTGGAACCCCACGTACTACTCCATATATTTCCAGTGCAGTCCTGGGAATGAAAGGTTTTAGTCCACGTTTTCTTACTCTATCATCGATTATGAAGCTATTTGCTGCATATGTGGTTTTGAAGAATACTTTATAAAGGGATTTTCCTATTGAGTATATTAAGTCAAGATCTTTAATACGCAAATTCTTTATTTGGCTGTATAAAGTTAAGCCACTCGTTACTTTTTCATTTTTCATGTCGTGACACTCTGTGGTGTCCACAAGTACAAAAATTTCTCCGCAAAAATTTTGCCGGTATATTATTGTTGGTTTTACCGCTTCTTTTTTTTTCCTCTTCTTTTGACTGAACTTTTTCAGCCGAATTGGAATTCACCGTTATGTTTGCTGTATCATTTGCTGTCTCCATGTCGCTGCTTTGTACAGTTACATCGGTTGAGAATTGGTCATTTTCCATTTCCACTAAACCATTTGGTGATAATTCATAAAAACCTGTCACATTGGAGTTCTCCAATATTTTAGGCTTTTTTGCCATAGTGGCTTTGTCTTTATCTTCACTAGAAAGTGACGCCACCGACTATTGTGCCGGCGACGTCATTTTCCGTCTTGTACTTTTCGGCAGTGCTAAACGCACTTTATTCCTCTTTTTTGAAGGCAATATGCAGCCTTTTTTTTTCCACAACACTTTAGAAATGATTTGTCAGCAGTGTTTAAGGCACTTAATGCCGTTTTATTAAGCACAAAAATTCTTTAAGGGACGCCAAAATCACTCACCTGATTGCAGCTTTTGTTATTTCTGGAAAATGCATTAATTAATGCGTTTATATTTAATATCAAAATTGCCGTTAGATTAGCACAATAAATTTGCACAGAACACTAAAATTTTTAATCACAAAAATAATGCGCGCTCGAGACCACACAGACTCGTGTCCAAAACCATAATGCGATAAATAAACGTCTTTCAGTGTTTTTTTTTTTTTAATTTTCTCTAATTTATTTTGTTCCAATGTTCACACATCCCGTACAAACAGCTGATTTCGAAAAATCATTTGCTTTTCCTCTTCTCGTTACGATTCCGTCGTAATGCAGAATACCCAACTTCGATTAAAGCGGAGCGTAGAACGGGAACGTAATCGAAATACAGAATATGGGTGATTGTATGGAATATTGAGTTGAATAAGGGCTTTAATGTACAAAACCTGACTAATTATTTCATTAAGCTTTTGTCTGAAATTGGCATCACGTTGCTAAATGTGCTGTAACTTTGTTATTTTTGACCAAATTTGAAAATGGTTCGCAGCTATTTGACATAAAATTGTTTGAGATTTGTTACTTCACCAAATTAAAAGTTATATACATATAATTGTTCCCTTTTGATGTGTTCTGCAACATATCACGAAGCGATTCTGAATTTGGCTCTATTTCTCGCAAAAGTAGCAAGAAATAGCTTATAGACCATTGATCATGTGGCGAGATGCACATAGAAGGTTGAGTGAACAGAGCCAAAGGGACTCTCGTTATATCTTTGGTGAGCCCAATATTGGAATAAACTTCGATAATCTGGAACCCTCGTTACCAGACCCACTGCGACAAATTAGAGTCGGTTTAAAAGCAATTTCTGATTTTTGTGCTAAGGGCCTTACAGTCGGACCCATCGAGGTGTCTTCCTTCTTACTCCTGACGTTTAAAACTTATTCAGCTTCCTACGTTACGGAGTCGTAGGGAGATGGTAGGTGTGTTATTTGTAGTAAAACTTATTAGAGGGACATATTTTATTAATATAGATCTTGTTCACTCTGTATGCTCCTGTAATGTATATGTAATCTTAAGTCTGATTGATTGTTAAATTTGTAGACTAATAAATAAAAAAAAAGAAGATCTTTAATGGGATGAAACCCGTTTTGCAGCTCCATATAATAAACTGCAGGTTTTTTGAGTAGAACGAAAATAATGTTTTCGTATTTTTTGAAAGTCGATTACTTCGCTAAGACTCAGACCCAATAAAGTTTTTCTTATTTCGCCCTCATAATCTATCACATAATACATGATTACCTAATGTGGTTTCAAAGATTTTCAAATACAACATGGCAGTTCTAAGAGTTATGCAATTCGAGGGAAATTTTTCAATGGTCATTTTTATATCATAATTTTTTATATTCCACCCGGCAAAATAAATATTTGCAAAAAAGGTATATATAACGAGCGGCTTAACCTACATGCTAGTGTTTTTAATTTATCATTCCATTTGATATATCTCATTGGCTGGAGTGTATGTATGAATACTGAATATCAACAAACAATTTCTCATAAAATCAAATACATGTTTTTACCTCTGTTTTGTTGAATTAAATTTTATGAAATACTATGTAGGCACTATGCGTATGTATGTATTAGGGATGCCAGTCTCGGAATTCTAAGCCATTGGCACCATAGTCATTTGGGTTTTTAATTTTTTTTTTTTTTTTAATGAAATGAAATTTTACTTATTTATTTTTATAGCGTTTTCGACCTTACAAAGTAGATACCAATTTTAACTATTAAACATTGATCCACTTAATTAATATACTCTATGGGATTGCAAAGCCTATTCTATACCAGTGGCGGATCCACGGGGCCCACGATATTCGGCGCGACAGGCGGTGCATGCTACCATCACACCACGGCGATCGCATAAGTCTAACTCAGATTTTAAATGGGTATACACGGTTGCCGCACCATGTTTTCATTTGGGACCAAAATTCATGAAAGAAAGGACCAGATCTAAAAAAAAAGGACCAAATTTTAGTTTTATTGGTTTACAAACAATTCGGCAAATTACTAGAGTGTCGTAATCGTTGTAAAATGTAAAAATTTTAAGATGTTTCCATGGTTTCATATACATATAAAATTTTAATACAAATAGCGAATAGGAGAAACAGGAGTGGTGTCCTATCCCCACTTCTGTTTAACTTGTACATATCAAAGCTACCTTCACCACCAGAAGAAGTCACTATCGTTTCCTATGCCGATGACTGCACAATAATGGCTACAGGCCCAGGCCCGCAGATCGATGAGCTTTGTAACGAAATAAACGGCTACCTCCCTGATCTCTCCAGTTTTTTCACCTCGCGAAACCTGACATTATCACCGACTAAATCATCGGCGACCTTATTTACAACATGGGCATCCCAAATGTCGACCATCTTGAACGTCCACGTCAATGGCACTACGCTACCGACTGTCTTACCACCCAAAATTTTGGGTGTGACGTTCGATCAGGATCTACTGCCCTCAGAACCGTCACGGGTTGTCTTCTTAGGTCCCCAGAACATCATCTACATAATGAGGCGAGAATACTCCCCATAAGGGAGAGAAATGAAATGCTAACCTAACAGTTTCTGTTGAATACCCAGGAACCTGAGCATCCCAATAGACATCTGATTGATGAACTCTGACCTATCCAGAATCAACCCCGACATACAAAACATATGTCGAGCCTGTAATGTGTCCCCACATGTCACCAGCCATCTCTTTAACTGTATTGTGGAACCAACGCCTCTAACACCCCTCTCATTATGGTCCACCCCTGTTGAAACAGCAAGTTTCCTTGGACTCCTGTTAGAAGACATTGATGACAATTTGTGATCGGTCGCACAACTGGTGTTGGAGAAGCTATATATTGCGCTGGCAACCTGGAAGGGTTGCGCTACACAACCCCTTGAATCTATTTGGTATTTTAGTCGCCTCTTGCGACAGGCTTACTTACCGCGGGTATACTCTAACCCCATAACCCGCTGAGGGACGCTAGACTTATCAAAAGCTTTTGATACAGTCAACCAGTCCAAGTCTCAAAAGGTGGACTTCTCCATTTTTGTTTAACTTCTACGTACCGCAGCTCCCTTCGCCACCAGAAGGAGTCACCATTGTATCCTACATCGATGACTGCACAATAATGGCCACAGGTTCTGGCCCACCCATCAATGAGCTATGTACCATACGAAATCTCGAAAATGTCCGGGCCGCAATATTCAAAAACCTGGCATCCCTAGTATGTATGTATGAATATTGCTTAGAAGTGGCGACAGCATGTTGAGCTTCTGCTCGGGTTTTCTGTGCGAGTTTAAACTCCATATAAAGTTGACTAGAGTTTAACCTTGGCAGGGTTTAACTGTAGTCACCTTTAACTGTAGTTTAAGCTTGCACTGAAAAACCGGACCTTAAACGGAGTAGGTAGGTAGGTAGGTGAAATGGCTGCGACCCTGGTCACCCAAGTAGCTAATTAAAGCCGTTTTGATGCCATGTAACTCGTCTAAAATCTACGGAATGTTACGGAATTTACGGAATGTTGGCTACTGCTAAGGGTATGCCTACTTCGACACTGGTTGTTTCCTCGCTCATCTCCGATGAGCCCCTGCGTGCCAGCTCGTCGGCCTTCTCGTTACCCTATATCCCCCTATGACCCGGGACCAGATAACGCATAGTTCTAGATTGGTGGTTAACTGGAATATGGGTAGCTTACAAGCCCACAGTAATTTTGAGTTAATGTGTGGCGAGGAAAGCGTTTGTATCGCTGCTTGGCTATCCGACAGGATGTAAACTTTACCAGCTACGTTCAAGCCCTCCAGTGATTTGCAGGCTTGCCAAATTGTTGTTGTTGTTGTAGCGATAAGGTTGTTCCCCGAAGGCTTTGGGGAGTGTTATCGATGTGATGGTCGTTTGCCAGATACAGATCCGGTACGCTCCGGTAACACAGCACCATTTGGGTGCTAGCCCGACCATCTCGTGAACGATTTATATGGCCACATTAAATCTTCAGGCCATCATCCCTCACTCCCCACCCCAAGTTCCATGAGGAGCTTGGGTCGCCAGAGCCTCGTCTGTTAGTGAAACAGGATTCGCCGCGAATAGGTGAGGTTGACAATTGGGTTTGGAGAAGCTGTATATTGCGCTGGAAACCTGAAGGGTTGCGCTATACAGCCCCTTGAATCTGGTATTTTAGTCGCCTCTTACGACAGGCATACCTACCGCGGGTATATTCTGACCCCCTAACCCGCTGGGGTGAGGCTTGCGAAATCGCGAGGATTTCTGCTCAAACACGCTGCAGTGCGATGTGAGTGTGAATGATGCAGACAAATCTAGGCACTCAGAGTAGACTCCGACCCCCACTCCCGATTCCATCTTGGGGCCGTCAGTGTAGATTTGGATGTCGTCGACCCTTATGCCCGGGTTTCTCTTCCACTCGTTCCTGCTTGGAATGGCGGTATTACAAGCGTACTCAAACTTCAGTTTGCGAGGGTAGAAATCTGTCTCGATACTACATGTACCATCCGGAAGTTTTTTTAGGATACTACTATGCCCTTGCTGAGTATCCTTCCAACACCCAGACTCCGTGAGTCTCAGTGCAGTTTGTGACGATGTATAAAGTATATGCAAATCGATCGGAAGCAGGTGCAAACTGGGGTTTAAAGCATCTGTGGGGCAAGTGCGTCCGGCCCCTATGGCACCAACACACGCAGTGCGCTGGACTTTTTGCAGGCTGGTAAGATTGTAGCTCTTACTTAGAGCTTCCCACCAGACTATGGAACCGTAGGTAAGCACCGGTCGCACCACCGCCTCGTACATCCAAAGTACCATGCTTGGCTTGAGCCACCATTTCTTACCAAACATTGATTTGCAGGCATAGAAGGCGATGCAGGCCTTCCGTACCCGCTCTTCCATGCATACTTTCCAATTCAACTTGCAGTCAATTGTTAGTACCAGATATTTGGTACTCGATGACAGGGTTAGTTGCTGGCCGTTTAAGAATGGTGATCTGAAGGCAGGTGGCTTGTACTTCCTCGTGAAGAGAAGCACGTCCGTCTTGTCGAGATTTAACCTAAGGCCACATCCCTGTGCCCACCTGCTGAGTTTAGCCAAGGCCCTTTCCATGATTTCGTTCATTACTGATGGGAAAGGACCAGAAACCAAGATCGCCACGTCGTCGGCATACGCCACGATCGTAACCCCCCCCCCCCCCCCCCCCTCCGTTAAGTTTTCCTAGGATTTCATTTATGGTGATCAACCAAAGCAGAGGTGAAAGCACCCCACCCTGTGGTGTTCCTCTGCATACCTGCTTGCCAACACTAGCTCTGCTATTATTTTGCGGTTGCGAAGCAGGGTTGAAATACAAAGCCGTAGTGGTTCTTCAACCCCTGCCCTACCGAGGGCAGCCTCAATCGCTTCCGCTCTTACATTGTTAAACGCGCCTTCCACATCAACAAACGCAGCCAGAGTGAACTGCTTGTGATGAAGGGACTTTTACACTGTTCGAACTACCTCATGTAGCGCGGTTTCTGTGGATTTCCCTCTCAGGCACGCGTGATGTGCCGTGGAAAGTGGAGCCTCGCCTAGAAGCTCCCGTATATGTATATCTAGTAGCCTTTCGAACGTTTTTAGAACAAAGGGCGTGAGTCTTATTGGCCGAAAGTCTTTGGCTACTTCATGCCCCCTTCTGCCGGCCTTAGGGATTAAACGGAGTATTTGTACGGGTATATCAAAGCACAATTGGTTGTGAAAAATAGTCTTATCATCATAAAATAAGATCAACTCCCCTTCTAAACAGACGTTTCTCAAAGAGCACAATAAAAAGAATCCATCCACTCTGAATTTTATCTTTGATAGATAAGCACTTCACTCAAAAAAATATAACACTGCGGCAATATATTCTATTGCTTTTTTTGTACAAAATGGCGTGCATAATAAAATATAAACGTCTTTCTTTTTTTTCGAGATTTGGTTGCATGGATGAGGACCTTCTTATATTTGAAAGTCCCAGTTCCAGGTTATTGTCCAAGGTATGTAATGATTAATTACTGGATTAACTTTCCAATGTGTATGTGTAACTTTGGATTCACTAGTACACAAAGGTAATACCATCGAGGCCAGAACCCTGTGTAGCAGCTTGCTATTTGTATTGTTTGAATTCAGCTGTTAGTTTTATGATGAATGCAATGAGTATTGCAGTTGTATGAAAGGTGCAATGACCCTTTGCGTTCTTTGATGATTGCAATGACAATTGCTGTTATTTGATGATTGCAAAAAAAGTTGCATTTTGATGAATGCAATGAGAATTGCAGTTAATGATGAATGAAATGAAGATTGCAGTTTGAAATTTATGTAAAATTGTTTCGAATAGTTTTATTCATAAAAAAAAAAATTATGAGTAAGGTGGAATCGAGATTTGTGTACAAAAAACATAAAAACATATAAGACGAACGTAAAAATATAAACAAAGTAAAAGTTTTTATGTGTATTTATGATAGCAGCTTTTATTATTATTGTCTTAGATTTTTTTTTTTTTAAATTAATTTATTTTTCAAAATTTAAGATCGGCTTTTTGGAGAAAATTTGCTAATTGAGTGATTTTGGCGTTGTTTTTGTCTTTAAAGACTTCCTTAAAATTATGTGCTTCATTAAAGACATTGAAGGTGACTCTAATGTTATTCGAAAGTGGACAGTGGAAGGTTTGATGCTCATAGCAATTTGTATCACCGCAGCGACATAGAGACGAATTTGTAGCTTTGATCTTGACTAAATATTTCTTATCATATGTATGTCCGGTTAGTATACGGTTTAAGGTTTTGATATCTTTTGGGTTAAATTTAAAATTTTTGAACCACGCAAAATTCCTCCTAGAAGGAAGATGGTGGCATACAGATTTTGGTTTGTATTGGAGTAATTTAAAAAATTTTGAAAAGACTGGTCGTATATATAATTCATGATACGTTTGCAAGCTTCATCTATCGTAAGTTTTACTGTTTTACAAGAGCTGTTTATAATAGCTGATTTGGCTATAGCATCCGCTTTTTCGTTGCCAAATATGTTTTTGTGACTGGATATCCATCTGACATGTACATTGTTGAAGTTGTGATTTGAAATTATATTAAGAATTTTAGCTGCAATGCTATTTGTAGATGTATGTTGTTTCGGATGAGTAGTTGTTTCGTATTGAAATGTCGATGGCTTCTTCTATTGCTAGTAATTCTCCAAAAACTGAGGATGATTTAAATGGAATATGGAAAAAGTGTTCGGTGCCTGTGTTTAGTAAATAAATTCCACAGCCTGTTTTATCTTCTCCTACTGAGGCATCTGTATATATTATATTAAAACTTGTACTTCTGTATTCTGCCAGCATTGATGAGTGCTGGGCAATAATTTCTTCTTGTGTCATGTTAGATTTTTTAGTATTGGTAGTTTTTTCAAAAATGACAAGGTTGGAGATGGGGGTGAAGCGCATCAATGTCATCAATGACGTTGGAGAAAGTGTTGTATGCAATTGCGTAACTGGTATTGAGGTGTGAGTTAGATTTTATAGTTTCTGCTATTGGATTGTTAAATGCAATTAGTTTCACTACTTCTTTGGCAGCTAGCCATAGGGCTCGTTCATTGGGAAGTAGTTCATTAGCTAAAGCATATATTAATGGTATTGGCGTCGTGTTAGACCTAAACATCTTCTCAAGATTTTGTTTTGTAAGACTTGTATACTGTGAAATGATGCATTGGCACTATTTGCAAGTGTGGTACTGCAATATTCAATATTTGATCTGACCATTGCTTTGTAGATGTTTAATGCCTTTTGTGGGTGTAACCCTGATTTGATATTGGTAATGTATTTAAAAAGTTTTAAGTTGTTTGAAGATGATTCTATTACTTTTTGATAGTGTGATTTTGCAGTTAAGGAACTGTTTATGACTCTGCCTAAAATTGTTGCTGATTTTGTTTGTTCAAGTGTTGAACCATTTATGGTTACATTGACTTCCTTCGTTGGACCTTTGGTTATATGCATGACTTTAGTTTTGCTAGCATTAAAATTCAGATTAAGAGTGTTGCAATTTGATGCAAAGGAGTTAAAAAGTTTTGAAGATTGGATTTTGCATTTTCTAATGTAAAACCTGAGGATATGAAAAAGAAATCGTCAGCAAATTGGTATACTTGAATATTTTCATCTTGAAGATCATGGAGTTTGGCAGTGTATATATTAAATAAAAGTGGTGAAAGGCAACTGCCTTGAGGAAGACTATTGAAAATTTCAGTTGTTTTATCGCCAATTTTGAGAATCCTATAGCTAAGAAAGTTTATTATCCATTCAGTATACAACTTTTCTAAGCCGATATCAAAAAGTTGATCTTTTAAAATATTTATATTCACACAGTTATATGCATTTGAAATGTCAGTTGAGCAAAAAATTACATGCTTATTATCACTTTTGAGTAGAGTGATTTGATGTATTATGTGATTTAAACAGATTGATGTGGACATGTTTTTCCTGTAGGCAAAGGTTGTGGGTGGGAGTATTTTGTTGTTCTCAATGTATAAGTTAATTCTATCTTTAAGACAGGAATTTATTATTTTAAGAAAAACTGTTATTAAGGCTATTGGCCTGAAATTTTCAAAATTGTTGAGATCTTTACCTTTTTTGGGTATAGGTACTACTTTAATTTGTCTCCAGTGTTCTGGAATGGTATTAGAAATAAAAATGTCATTCAAACATGTTTTGATGTTGTTTAAGGTTATATCAGGAAGTGATCTTAACATCCTGTACGATATTTTATCAGCATCGGCTGCTGAGTTTATGTTCTTTTTAAAAAGCGTTTCTTTTATTTCCTCAAATGAAAACGTGAGATTGGTATTTGGTTCTACTTCATTGTTAAGAGGTAGTCTTTGAACCATAACTGGTACTTGTTGATTAAGCATATTTAAAAAATTTTGGTTGTTGGCTTCATTCCACATGCCTACTTCTATTTGATTAAAATCTCCCCTTAATGACTTGACAAAGCGCCAAGATTTCCTTCCCATATTGGTATTTATTTTTTCTATTTTTTCCTTGCAATTTTCTTTTTTGGCCTTTTTAACTGCCTTTTTCCATTTCTTTCTCTAAGCTATCATATTATCCATATTTTCCGCACTCGGTAAAGCTTTTACTTTCTGATTTGCTATTCTAAGGAAGCGGTAGCTCTTGTCAAGACTTTCGTAAGATTTTGGTTTTCTGGTGTTATCAATCGTGTAAGTTGCTTTTCTAATTTCATCTTGGATTTTGTTTTCTAAGTCCGTGATTGTAGTGTAATTTTCAAGAACTTCTAGAGATTGTAAAAGTTTATTTCTAGCTAGAAATACCGATTTTTTGATAGGTAGATGGTGACTGCATCCTATTCGTGTTGTGTCAACTTTCCAGGAGCAGTGAAAAGTGCAGTTTGTAAAAGAAAGATCTAGCACAGATGTGTTCATGGTGCGTGGATCTATTAAGAAGGTATGATTGCCATTATTTAAATGATGAAAATTGGATTCTTGAATCATACTAACCCAATGTTTACCCTTATAGTTGTCAATTCTATCACCAAACAAGGTAGCTCTTGCATTGAAATCTCCAAGAATGAAGGTGTTTGAAAAAGGTTCTAGAAATTCCAAAAGTCTGTGAATTTCTGATTTAAAATTTCCTATAGTGATATTAGGAGGCAGGTAAATTGAAACTATTGTGATATTAGGTTGAAGATTTGATGTTGTTATTATTAAAATATCGTAGTCAGTATTGTAAGTTATTTTTTTGAATTTTATATATTTCCTAAGGGCAATGGCAACGCCACCGTACCCATCGTTTCTATGTTTTTTAATAATATTAAAATTTAAAAGTTTTCTATGTGTTGATTTTGTTGAAAAGAAAATTTCGCTAAAATCTGCAATTTCTATATTATACGTATTTATATAATAATCTATTGTATCTATGTTTGCCTTAAGGCTTTGACAATTATATTGCATCATCTTCATGATTAGAGTAAAAAGAGTTTAGAGATTGTATGTTAGAATTTTTGCGACTCATTACTAGAGCCTCGAAAGTGTTTTTGATTTTTTGAATTTCTTGTAAGGTACCAGAGCTACCTTGTTGTTGTGAGAGTTTTTGAGTGATATTGATAATTTCACTCATTAGTTTTTCTTATTGTGTAACCAAGTTTTTTTGGTAATGAAAAGAGTTAAAAACAGGAATGATTTGTGATTTTGGATTAACCGTTTTATAATTTTCCCTTTTTGGTTTAGCCGGACTAGTCTTCTTTACTATAGAGCTATATGATTTTTTAGTTAAATGCCTATTTATATATTTAATAGCCTTTACCCGCGGCCCCGTCCGCAAGGAGAAAATAAAATATATGTGCTATTCACGTTAGCCTGCTTATCAAGTTGTCTGTTTAAAAATTTTTTCTGTCAATGTATTTTATTTTTTAATACAGTAAAAAAAAAGAACTAACTGAGCTGATGGGCACGCTTACATGAATAGTACAATACACTTTTTTCGAATTAAAAAAAATACATTTTGTTTCTAAGTTAAATTAATTGATATGACAGGGGTGAAAGAATTACTACTCATAGAACAAAGGAGTGAAACTACAATTAGCTAAAACCAAAAAGAAGTTTTTAAATGAAAGCAGTGTTGCTTTTTCGGGTATTTAGTTGGTTAAAATATTACAAAAATTTTAATTATAGTTGTAATAGTTCGTTACAGGATTCATTTAAAAATAGAACGAAAAAGCTGTGATATATTAAAGATAAAACATACCGAATTTTAATTACGAATAATTTGCCGTAAATCCACGGCCATGTGTGCTGAATTACCGGTTTCGAAGAGACCTAAAATGATCCCGGAAGTGTCCCTAAATGACACCAAATAGTCACGAAATGATGCCGACGGGATCCTGGACAAATCTCGAAAACTATCCAGAAATGATGCCGGAAGGGTCCCAAAATAATCCCGAAGTAGTCACGAAAAGTCCCGAAATGACCCTGACGGGATCCCGGACGGATCCCGAAAACCATACAGATTTGATTCCTCAACGGACCGCAAATGATCCCGATATAGTCCGAAAAAACTCTGACGGGATCCCGGACAAATCCCGAAAATCGCCCAGAAATTATCCCGGAGGAGTCCCAAAATGATTCCGAAATAGTAGTCACGAAAAAGGCCCGAAATAACCATGACGGGATCCCGAAAACCATCCAGAAATGACTCTGGAGGGATCCCCAAATGATCCCGGAAAAGTCCACAAACCATCCAGAATTGATCTCTGAAGGTTCCGCAAATGATCCCGAAATAGTCCCGAAAGTCACGAAAAACTCAGACCCATCCCGAAAATCATGAAGAAATTATCCTGGAAGGGTCCCAAAATTACCCCGAAATAACTCCGACGGGATCCCGGACAGATCCCGAAAATCATCCAGAACTGAGCTCTGAAACGTCCGCAAATAATCCAGAAATAGTCCGGAAAAAGTCCCGAAAAAACTCCGTCGGGATCCCGGACAGATCCCGAAAATCACCCAGAAATTATGCCGGAGGGGTCCCAAAATGATTCCGAAATAGTCCCGAAAAAGTCACGAAATGACCTTGAGGGGATCCCAGACCGATACCGAAAACCATCCAGAATTGATCTCTAAAAGGTCCGCAATTTATCCCAGATAAAGTCGCGAAAAAACTACGATGGGATCCCGAACAGATCCCGAAAATCATAGAGAAATTATCCCGGAAGGGTCCCAAAATAGTCCCGAAAAGGCGCGAAATAACCCTGACGGGATCCCGGACGGATCCCGAAAACCACCCAGAAATGATCTTTAAGGGCAACTGACCCCGAAATAGTCGTGAAAAAGTCCCGAAATTACCCCGACGGGATCCTGAAAACCATCCAGAAATTATCCCTGAAGGATCCCCAAATGATCCAAGAACAGTCTCGAAATTCCCTGACATTTTCCCGAAAAAGTAAAAAAATAAACCCGACGGGATCTCGGACGGATCCCGAAAACGATCCAGAAATGATGCCGGAAGGGACCCCAAATGATCCCGAAAAATTCCCGAAATTCCCCCGATGGGATCCCGGACGGATCCCGGACCATCCAGAAATGATGCCGGTTGGTACCCCAAATTGATCCCGAAATAGGCCAGAAATGACCCCGTCGGGATCCCGGGCGGATCCAAGAAGTATACAGAAATGATGCTGGAAGGTGAAATGATCCCCTTAAAGAAAGATGAAAAATGAAATGATCCCCTTATAGTTCCGAAATGATCCTGACGGATCCCGGAAACTATCCAGAAATGATGCCGGAAAGGTTCCCAAGTTATCCCCAAATAGTCCCGAAATTACCCTGACGGTATCCCGGACGGATCACGAAAACCATCCGGAAATGATGGCGAAAGGGTCCCCAAATGATCCCGCATTAGTCGCGGGTTCCGAAATGACCCTGACGGGATCCCCGAAGGATCCCGGAAACTATCCAGAAATTATGCCGGAAAGGTTCCCAAGTTATCCCCAAATAGTCCCGAAATTACCCTGACGGTATCCCGGACGGATACCGAAAACCATCTAGAAAAGTGGCCGGAAGATACCCCAAATGATCCCGAAAAAGTCCTGAAATGATCCAGACGGGATCCCGGACGAATCCCGAAAACTATCCATCTAGGTAACCCAAATGATCCCGAAATAGTCCCGAAATGACCCCGCCGGGATCACGGGCGGATCCCGAAAAAGTCCTGAAATGACCCCGACGGGATCCCGTACAGATCCCGAAAATCATCCAGAAATGATGAAGGTAGGTACCCAAATGATCCCGAAATAGTCCCGAAATGATCCCGACGGGATCCCGGACGGATCCCGAAAACCAACCAGAAATGATGCCGGTAGGTACCCCAAATGGTCCCGATATGACCCCGTCGGGATCCCGCACGGATCCCTAAAACTATCCAGAAATGATGCCGGAAAGGTCCCCAACTAACCCCCATAATAGTCCCGAAATTACGCCGACGGAATCCCGGACGGATCCGGAAACCATCCAGAAATGATGCCGGAGGAGACCCCAAATGATCCCGCTAAAGTCCCAAAATGACCCCGACAGGGTCCCGGACGGATCCCGTAAACCATCCAGAAATGATGCCGGTAGGTACCCCAAATCGTCCCGATATGACCCCGTCGGGATCCCGAACGGGTCCCTAAAACTATCCAGAAATGATGCCGAAAGGGTCCCCAAATGATCCTGTATTAGTCGAGAAAAAGTTCCGAAATGACTCCGACGTGATCCCGGATGGATCCCGAAAACCATCTAGAAATGATGCCGGAAGAGACCCCAAATGATCCCGCAAAGGTCCCAAAATGACCCCGACAGGATCCCGGACGGATCCCGAGAAGCATCCAGAAATGATGCCGGAGGAGACCCCAAATGATCCCGCTGAAGTCCCAAAATGACCCCGACAGGGTCCCGGACGGATCGCGTAAACCATCCAGAAATGATGCCGGAAGAGACCCCAAATGATCTCGCAAAAGTCCCAAAATGACCCCGACAGGATCCCGGACGGATCTCGTAAACCATCCAGAAATGATGCCGGAAGAGACCCCAAATGATCCCGAAAAAGTCCCAAAATGACCCCGACAGGATCCCGGACGGATCCCGAAAACCATCCAGAAATGATGCCGGGAGAGACCCCAAATGATCCCGCAAAAGTCCCAAAATGACCCCGACAGGATCCCGGACGGATCCCGTAAACCATCCAGAAATGATGCCGGAAGAGAACCCAAATGATCCCGCAAAAGGCCCAAAATGACCCCGACAGGATCCCGGACGGATCCCGTAAACCAGCCAGAAATGATGCCGGAAGAGACCCCAAATGATCCCGCAAAAGTCCCAAAATGACCCCGACAGGATCCCGGACGGATCCCGAAAACCATACAGAAATGATGCCGGAAGAGACCCCAAATGATCCCGCAAAAGTCTCAAAATGACCCCGACAGGATCCCGGACGGATCCTGTAAACCATCCAGAAATGATGCCGGAAGAGACCCCAATGATCCCGCAAAAGTCCCAAAATGACCCCGACAGGATCCCGGACGGATCCCGAAAACCATCCAGAAATGATGCCGGAAGAGACCCCAAATGATCCCGCAAAAGTCCCAAAATGACCCCGACAGGATCCCGGACGGATCCCGAAAACCATCCAGAAATGATGCCGGAATGGACCCCAAATGGTCCCGAAATGACACCGACGGGATCCCGGACGGATACCGAAAACCATCCAGAAATGATGCCGGCAGGTACCCCAAATTATCCCGAAATAGTCCCGAAAGGACCCTGACGGGATCGCGGACGGATTCCGAAAACCATCCAGAAATGATGCCGATAAGGTCCCCAAACGATCCTGTATTAGTCGAGAAAAAATTCCGAAATGACTCCGACGGGATCCCGGACGGATCCCGAAAACCATCTAGAATTGATACCGGAAGGTACCCCAAATGATGCCGAAATAGTCCCGAAATGACATCGACGGGATCCCGGACGGATCCCGAAAACCATCCAGAAATGATGCCGGAGGAGACCCCAAATGATCCCGCTAAAGACCCAAAATGACCCCGACATGGTCCCGGACGGATCCCGTAAACCATCCAGAAATGATGCCGGAAGAGACCCCAAATGATCCCGCAAAAGTCCCAAAATGACCCCGACAGGATCCCGGACGGATCCCGTAAAGCATCCAGAAAAGATGCCGGAAGAGACCCCAAATGATCCCGCAAAAGTCCCAAAATTACCCCGACAGGATCCCGGACGGATCCCGTAAACCATCCAGAAATGATGCCGGAGGAGACCCCAAATGATCCCGCTAAAGTCCCAAAATGACCCCGACAGGGTCCCGGACGGATCCCGTAAACCATCCAGAAATGATGCCGGAAGAGACCCCAAATGATCCCGCAAAAGTCCCAAAATGGCCCCGACAGGATCCCGGACGGATCCCGTAAACCATCCAGAAATGATGCCGGAAGAGACCCCAAATGATCCCGCAAAAGTCCCAAAATGACCGCGACAGGATCCCGGACGGATCCCGTAAACCATCCAGAAATGATGCCGGAAGAGACCCCAAATGACCCGCAAAAGTCCCAAAATGACCCCGACAGGATCCCGGACGGATCCCGTAAACCATCCAGAAATGATGCCGGAGGAGACCCCAAATGATCCCGCAAAAGTCTCAAAATGACCCCGACAGGATCCCGGACGGATCCCGAAAACCATCCAGAAATGATGCTGGAAGAGACCCCAAATGATCCCGCAAAAGTCCCAAAATGACCCAGACAGGATCCCGGACGGATCCCGTAAACCATCCAGAAATGATGCCGGAGGAGACCCCAAATGATCCCGCTAAAGTCCCAAAATGACCCCGACAGGGTCCCGGACGGATCCCGTAAACCATCCAGAAATGATGCCGGAAGAGACCCCAAATGATCCCGCAAAAGTCCCAAAATGACCCCGACAGGATCCCGGACGGATCCCGTAAACCATCCAGAAATGATGCCGGAAGAGACCCCAAATGATCCCGCAAAAGTCCCAAAATGACGCCGACGGTATCCCGGACGGATCCCGTAAACCATCCAGAAATGATGCCGGAAGAGACCCCAAATGATCCCGCAAAAGTCCCAAAATGTCCCCGACAGGATCCCGGACGGATCCCGTAAACCATCCAGAAATGATGCCGGAAGAGACCCCAAATGATCCCGAAAAAGTCCCAAAATGACCCCGACAGGATCCCGGACGGATTCCGTAAACCATCCAGAAATGATGCCGGAAGAGACCCCAAATGATCCCGCAAAAGTCCCAAAATGACGCCGACGGGATCCCGGACGGATCCCGTAAACCATCCAGAAATGATGCCGGAAGAGACCCCAAATGATCCCGCAAAAGTCCCAAAATGACGCCGACGGGATCCCGGACGGATCCCTAAAACCATCCAGGAATGATTACGAAAAGGACCCAAACTGACCCCGAAAAAGTCCCGTAATGATCCCGGAAACCATCAAGAATTTATCTCTCGAAGGTACGCAAATGATCCCGAAAGTACCCCGACGGGATCCCGGACGGATCCCGAAAACCATCCAGAAATGATGCCGGAAGGGTCCCCAAATGATCGCGAAATAGTCCCGAAATGATTCCGGAATAGTCCCGAAAATGTCCCAAAATAACCCCGACGGGATCCCGGACGGCTCCCGAAAACTATACAGAAATGATCCCGGAAGGGTCCCAAAATGATCCCGAAATAGTCCCGAAAAAGTCCCGAAATTACCCCGGCGTAATCCCGGACCGATCCCGAAAACCATCCAGAAATGATCCCGGAGGGTCTCGATATGACCCTTACGGGATTACAAATAAGGTGAAGCTAATTATAAAACCATGTTAATAAGGCAGCAGGCGCATTGGAGCGAATAAAAAGTTACATAGAAACATACAGGTAAAGCTAATAAAAGCGTGCTAATAAAAACAATTGATGGAGGGAGGGCGGATGGCGGGAGTAGAGGAGAGGACCACTGATCGTTCCTCCAAAATTGTCTAGATCTCGTTCTGTATGTACCAGATACCAAAAACTATTGATTTAGGAGAAAATTTATATTGAGTTATAACAATTTATAGATTTTACACCAGAGGGGGAGATAAAGGGGGGTGGGCGGGCGGAGGGTGTCACTGCTTACTTTGTAAGCCCTCGACTTATTTGACCCCTTGAGTCTGTGATATTGGTGAAGGCCAGTATACGTAAAGTTATAATGTGTAAAAATTATTGAAAAATAATTTCTCGAAGGGGTCGTGGGACCCCCACCCCTCTTTCCATGTTCGAAAAAAATTTCGCTAGTAGACTACTGTCTGTGTCCCAAATTTCATCAAAATCCGTGTAGCCATTCTGGCGTGATTCAGTCGCAAAGACGAAAAAATATAATAATTAAATTATAACTGTTCCTAGGGGGCGGGGACCACGCCCCTTTTCAAAAATATATAGTTAGTAGATCCTTCTAGACTATTGGCTATATGTGTGCAAAATTTCATCCAAATCGGTCCAGCCGTTCTTGCGTTATTGAGTCACAAAGACAAACGTCTGGACAAACATCCAAACATCCAAACATCCAAACATCTTAACATCCAAACTTTCCCATTTATAATATACTAGCCTTTACCCGCGGCCCCGTCCGCAAGGAGAAAATGAAATATGTGGGCTATTCACGTTAGCCTGCTTATAAAGTTATCTGTTTAAAATTTTTTTTCTGTCTAATGCATTTTATTTTTGTAATTGAGTAAAAAAAGAACTTTATGAGCTGATAACCTGACAGGATCCCAAAATGATAACGAAATTATCCAGAAAAAGCCACGAAATGACCCCGACGCTATCGCGGACGGATCCCGAAAACCATCCAGAAACGCCCCGGAAGTGTTTCCAAAAGTTCCCGAAGTAGTCCCAAAAAAACCCGAAATGACAACGACACGATTCTAGACTTATCCAGATAACCACACAGAAATGATGCCTGAAGGGTACCAAATTGATCCCGAAATAGTCCCGAAAAAGTTCCGAAATTACCCTGACGGGCTCCCGGACGGATCTCAGAAACCATCCAGAAAATATCCAGGAAGGGTCCCTAAATTATCCCGACTAACTCCAGAAAAAGTTCCGAAATGGCTCCGAGGGGATCCACGATTCCGGAAGGATTCCAAAATGATCCCGAAATAGTCCGGAATTGACCCAGATGGGATCCCGCACAGATCCAGAAATGATCCCGGAAGGGTGCAAAAACTATCCCGGAAAAGTAACAAAAAATCCCGAAATGGCTCCTACGGCATCCCGGACGGATCCAGAAATGATCTCGGAAGGGTCCCCAAATGATCCCAAAATGGTCCCGAAATGACCCTGATGGATCCGGCAAACCATCAAGAAATTATGCCGAAAGGGTCACAAAATGATCCCGAAATAATACAGAAAAAGTCACGAAACGACCCCTAGAGGATCCCCAAATGATCCCGTATTAGCCCCGAAAAGGTCCCGAAATAACCCCGACGGGATCCCGGACAAATCCCGAAAACCATCCAGAAATGATGCCGGAAGGAATCCCAAATGATTCCGTAAAAGTCCCGCATTGATTATGACGGGATCCCGAACGGATACCGAAAATCATCCAGAAGTGACGCCGGAAAGGTCCTCAAATGAACACCTAATAGTCCCGAAATGACCCTTAAGGGGTCATGGACGGATCCCATAAACCATCCAGAAATGATCCCGATATATTCCCGAAGAAGTCCCGAAATGACCCTGACGGGATCTCGAACGCACCCCTAAATGACCCTGACGGGATCCCGGACAGATCCCGAAATCCATCCAGAAATGATCTTGGGAGGGACCCCAAATGATCCCGAAAAAGTCCCGCAATGATTCCGAGGGGATCCTGATCGGATACCGATAACCATCCAGAAGTGATGCCGGAAAGGTCCTCAAATGATCACCTAATACCAAAATGACCCTGACGGCATCCCGAACTGATCCCAAAATCCATCCAGAAATGATCTTGGGAAGGTCCCAAAATTATCCCGAAATAGTCTCGGAAAAGTTCAGAAATTACCCTGACGGGTTCCTGGACGAATCCTGAAAGCCATCTCTAAATGATCCCGAAAAAGTCCCGAAATGACCCTGACTGGACCCCGAAAGGATCCCGAAAACTATCCAGAAATGATGCCGGAAATGTCCTCAAATGATCACCTAATAGTTCCGAAAAGACCCTGACGGGATCCCGAACGGATCCCGACAACTATCCAGAAATGATACCGAAAGGGCCCGCAAATGATCCCGTATTAGTCGAGAAAAAGTCCCGAAATGACCCCGACGGGATGCCGGACGAATCCCAAAAACCATCCAGAAATGATTTTGGAAGGGACCCCAATGATCCCGAAAAAGTCCCGCAATTATTCCGACGGGAATCTGAACGGATCCCGACAACTATCCAGAAATGATACCGAAAGGGCCCGCAAATGATCCCGTATTAGTCGAGAAAAAGTCCCGAAATGAACCCGACGGGATGCCGGACGAATACCAAAAACCAGCCAGAAATGATGCCGGAAGGGACGCCAAATGATCCCGAAAAAGTCCCGCAATAATTCCGACGGGATCCTGAGCGGATACCGAAAACCATCCAGAAGTGATGCCGAAAAGGTCCTCAAATGATCACCTAATAGTCCCAAAATGACCCTGACGGCATCCCGGACAGATCCCGAAATCCATCCAGAAATGATCTTGGGAGGGTCCCAAAATTATCCCGAAATAGTCTGGGAAAAGTCCAGAAATTACCCTGACGGATACCGGACGAAACCTGAAAACCAATCTTAAATGATGCCGAAAAAGTCCCGAAATGACCCTGATGGGACCCGGAAAGGATCCCGAAAACTAACCAGAAATGATGCCGGAAAGGTCCTCAAATGATCTCCCAATAGTTCCGAAAAGACCCTGACGGGATCCCGAACGGATCCCGACAACTATCCAGAAATGATACCGAAAGGGCCCGCAAATGATCCCGTATTAGTCGAGAAAAAGTCCCGAAATGACCCCGACGGGATGCCGGACGAATCCCAAAAACCATCCAGAAATGATTTTGGAAGGGACCCCAATGATCCCGAAAAAGTCCCGCAATTATTCCGACGGGAATCTGAACGGATACCGAAAACCATCCAGAAGTGATGCCGGAACGGTCCTCAAATGCTCACCTAATAGTCCCAAAATGACCCTGAGGGCATCCCGGACAAATCCCGAAATCCATCCAGAAATGATCTTGGGAAGGTCCCAAAATGATCCCGAAATAGTCTCGGAAAAGTCCAGAAATTACCCTGACGGGATCCCGGACGAATCCTGAAATGATTCCAAAAAAGCCCCGAAATGACCCTGACGGGATCCCGAAAGGATTCCAAAAACTATCCAGAAATGATGCCGGAAAGGTCCTCAAATGATCCCCTAATAGTTCCGAAATGACCGTGACGGGATCCCGAACGGATCCCGACAACTATCCAGAAATTATGCCGAAAGGGTCCGCAAATGATCCCGTATTAGTCGAGAAAAAGTCCCGAAATGACCCCGACGGGATCCCGGACGAATCCCAAAAACCATCCAGAAATGATGCCCGTAGGTATCCCAAATGATCCCGAAATAATCCCGAAATGACCTCGTCGGCATCCCGGACGGATACCGAAAATTATCCAGAAATGATGCCGGAAATGTCCACAAATGATCCCCTAATAGTCCCGAAATTACCCTGATGGGATCCCGGACGGATCCCGAAAACCATCCAGAAATGATGCCGGAAGAGCCCCCAAATGATCCCGAAAAAGTCCCCAAATGACCCCGACGATATCCCGGACGGATCCCGAAAACCATCCAGAAATGATGCCGGAAGAGCCCCCAAATGATCCCGAAAAAGTCCCCAAATGACCCCGACGAGATCCCGCACGGATCCCGAAAACCATCCAGAAATGATGCCGGAAGAGCCCCAAATGATCCCGAAAAAGTCCCCAAATGACCCCGACATACTCCAGAAAAGGTTCCGAAATGGCTCTGAGGGAATCAACGACGGATCGCGAGAACCATACAGAAATGATTCCGGAAGGATCCCATAATGATCCCGAAATAGTCCGGAAATGACCCAGATGGGATCCCGCACAGATCCAGAAATGATCCCGGAAGGGTCCAAAAACTATCCCGGAAAAGTAACAAAAAATCCCGAAATGGCTCCTACGGCATCCCGGACGGATCCAGAAACGATCTCGGAAGGGTCGCCAAATGATCCCAAAATGGTCCCGAAATGACCCTGATGGATCCGACAAACCATCAAGAAATTATGCCGGAAGGGTCCCCAAATGATCCCGAAATAAAACAGAAAAAGTCACGAAACGACCCCTAGAGGATCCCCAAATGATCCCGTATTAGCCCCAAAAAAGTCCCAAAATGACCCTGACGGGATCCCGAAAGGATTCCGAAAACAATGCAGAAATGATGCCGGAAAGGTCCTCAAATGATCACCTAATAGTCCCGAAATGACCGTGACGGGATCCCGACAACTATCCAGAAATGATGCCGAAAGGTCCGCAAATGATCCCGTATTAGTCGCGAAAAAGTCCCGAAATGACCCCGACGGGATCCCGGACGGATCCCGAAAACCATCCAGAAATGATGCCGAAAGGGTTCCCCAAATGATCCCGTATTAGTCGCGAAAAAGTCCCGAAATGGCCCCGACGGGATCCCGGACGGATCCCGAAAACCATCCAGAAATGATGCCGGATGAGCCCCAAAATGATCCCGAAAAAGTCCCCAAATGGCCCCGACGATATCCCGGACGGATCCCGAAAACCATCCAGAAATGATGCCGGAAGAGCCCTCAAATGATCCCGAAAAAGTCCCCATATGACCCCGACGAGATCCCGCACGGATCCCGAAAACTATCCAGAAATGATGCCGAAAGGGTTCCCAAATGATCCCGTATTAGTCGCGAAAAAGTCCCGAAATGACCCCGACGGGATCCCGGACGGATCCCGAAAACCATCCAGAAATGATGCCGGATGAGCCCCAAAATGATCCCGAAAAAGTCCCCAAATGACCCCGACGAGATCCCGGACGGATCCCGAAAACCATCCAGAAATGATGTCCGAAGAGCCCCCAAATGATCCCGAAATAGTCCCGAAATGATCTCGTCGGCATCCCGGACGGATCCCGAAAATTATCCAGAAATGATGCCGGGAAGGTTCCCAAATGATCCCCTAATAGTCCCGAAATTACCCTAATGGGATCCCGGACGGATCCCGAAAACCATCCAGAAATGATGCCGAAAGGGTTCCCAAATGATCCCGTATTAGTCGCGAAAAAGTCCCGAAATGACCCCGACGGGATCCCGGACGGATCCCGAAAACCATCCAGAAATGATGCCGAAAGGGTTCCCAAATGATCCCGTATTAGTCGCGAAAAAGTCCCGAAATGACCCCGACGGGATCCCTGACGGATCCCGAAAACCATCCAGAAATGATGCCGGATGAGCCCCCAAATGATCCCGAAAAAGTCCCCAAATGACCCCGACGAGATCCCGGACGGATCCCGAAAACCATCCAGAAATGATGTCGGAAGAGCCCTCAAATGATCCCGAAAAAGTCCCCATATGACCCCGACGAGATCCCGCACGGATCCCGAAAACCATCCAGAAATGATGCCGAAAGGGTTCCCAAATGATCCCGTATTAGTCGCGAAAAAGTCCCGAAATGACCCCGACGGGATCCCGGACGGATCCCGAAAACCATCCAGAAATGATGTCGGAAGAGCCCCCAAATGATCCCGAAAAAGTCCCCAAATGACCCCGACGATATCCCGGACGGATCCCGAAAACCATCCAGAAATGATGCCGGAAGAGCCCTCAAATGATCCCGAAAAAGTCCTCATATGACCCCGACGAGATCCCGCATGGATCCTGAAAACCATCCAGAAATGATGCCGGAAGGGTCCCCAAATGATCGCGAAATAGTCCCGAAATGATTCCGGAATAGTCCCGAAAATGTTCCAAAATAACCCCGACGGGATCCCGGACGGATCCCGTAAACTATACAGAAATGATCCCGGAAGGGTCCCAAAATGATCCTGAAATAGTCCCGAAAAAGTCCCGAAATTACCCCGGCGTAATCCCGGACCGATCCCGAAAACCATCCAGAAATGATCCCGGAAGGGTCTCGATATGACCCTTACGGGATTACAAATAAGGTGAAGCTAATTATAAAACCATGTTAATAAGGCAGCAGGCGCATTGGAGCGAATAAAAAGTTAGATAGAAACATACAGGTAAAGCTAATAAAAGCGTGCTAATAAAAACAATTGATGGAGGGCGGATGGCGAGAGTAGAGGAGAGGACCACTGATCTTTCCTCCAAAATTGTCTAGATCTCGTTCTGTATGTACCAGATACCAAAAACTATTGATTTAGGAGAAAATTTAGATTGAGTTATAACAATTTATGGATTTTACACCAGAGGGGGAGATAAAGGGGGGCGGGCGGAGGGTGTCACTGCTTACGTTGTAAGCCCTCGACTTATTTGACCCCTTGAGTCTGTGATATTGGTGAAGGCCAGTATACGTAAAGTTATAATGTGTAAAAATTATGAAAAATAATTTCTCGAAGGGTCGTGGGACCCCCACCCCTCTTTCCATGTTCGAAAAAAATTTCGCTAGTAGACTACTGTCTGTGTCCCAAATTTCATCAAAATCCGTGTAGCCATTCTGGCGTGATTCAGACGCAAAGACGAAAAAATATAATAATTAAATTATAACTGTTCCTAGGGGGCGGGGACCACGCCCCTTTTGAAAAATATATAGCTAGTAGATCCTTCTAGACTATTGGCTATATGTGTGCAAAATTTCATCCAAATCGGTCCAGCCGTTCTTGCGTTATTGAGTCACAAAGACAAACGTCTGGACAAACATCCAAACATCCAAACATCCAAACATCCAAACATCCAAACATCCAAACATCCAAACATCTAAACATCCAAACATCTTAACATCCAAACTTTCCCATTTATAATATATATATTAGATATTAGATTAGATATTAGATTTGTGTCTAAAATGTCATTATCCTGCAGTAAATTAGGAAACTCTTCATCATCTTCACTTAATATATCAAAACGATTTGTATTTCTTGGGAAGTATTTATCTAAAACTTCCTTTCTGGAAAATTTTTTAACCGTTTTGATGCGGTTCACCTCCAACTCCTTTTGCCAATGTGGACAATTATTTTTATTTTTGGCTGTATGTCCCTCCCTGCCACAGAGAATGCAGGTGTTATTGTTACATTCGCCATTCTTACACTCACTTTTTCCGCATTGAAGACATCTTTCTTTGGATTTGCATCCAAATTTGGTGTGTCCTAATCTGCCACATTTGTTACATTGTCTCAATGTAGGTACATAAAACTCGACTGTTAGGCGAGTATATTCGAAAATGATTTCTTTGGAAATTTTATTTCCCATAAAACCTATCTTTAAAGTGGATGTTGGTATGTAGGAATCGCTATTGGGATCTTTGCGCGTGAAGCGCTGTTCTGATACTATAGGTACCGAAGAGATTGAATTTTTGAGTATATCATATTCTGTGTAGCTTTGTGGAACCCCACGTACTACTCCATATATTTCCAGTGCAGTCCTGGGAATGAAAGGTTTTAGTCCACGTTTTCTTACTCTATCATCGATTATGAAGCTATTTGCTGCATATGTGGTTTTGAAGAATCTAATCTAATATATATATCTAATATATATATTACTAGCCTTTACCCGCGGCCCCGTCCGCAGGGAGAAATTTAAATATATGGGCTATTCGCGTTAGCCTGCTTATTATCTGTTTAAAATTTTGTTTTCTGTCTAATGCATTTTATTTTTGTAATTGAGTAAAAAAAAGAACTAAAGGAGCTGACGACCTGATAGGATCCCAAATGATCCCGAAATTATCCAGAAAAAGCTACGAAATGACCCCCACGCTATCGCGGACGGATCCCGAAAACCATCCAGAAATGCCCCGAAAGGGTCTCCAAAAGTTCCCCGAATAGTCCCAAAAAAACCCGCAATAACAGCGACACGATTCTAGACGTATCCAGAGAACCACACAGAAATGATCCCTGAAGGTGTTCCAAAATGACCCCGAAAAGGTTCCGAAGTGACCCTGACGGGCTCCCGGGCGGATCTCAAAAACCATCCAGAAAATATAAAGGAAGGGTCCCTAAATTATCCCGACATACTCCAGAAAAAGTTCCGAAATGGCTCCGAGGGGATCCACGACGGATCGCGAAAACCATACAGAAATGATTCAGGAAGGATCCCAAAATGATCCCGAAATAGTCCGGAAATGACCCAGATGGGATCCCGCACAGATCCAGAAATGATCCAGGAAGGGTGCAAAAACTATCCCGGAAAAGTAAGAAAAAATCCCGAAATGGCTCCTTCGGCATCCAGGACGGATCCAGAAATGATCTCGGAAGGGTCCCCAAATGACCCCAAGATGGTCCCGAAATGACCCTGATGGATCCGGAAACCATCAAGAAATTATGCCGAAAGGGTCCCAAAATGATCCCGAAATAAAACAGAAAAAGTCAATAAACGACCCCTAGAGGATCCCCAACTGATCCCGTATTAGCCCCGAAAAGGTCCCGAAATAACCCCGACGGGATCCCGGACATATCCCGAAAACCATCCAGAAATAATGCCGGAAGGGATCCTAAATGATTCCGAAAAAGTCCCGCAATGATTCCGACGGGATCCCGAACGGATACCGAAAACCATCCAGAAGTGATGCCGGAAAGGTCATCAAATGATCACCTAATAGTCCCAAAATGACCCTGACGGCATCCCGGACCGATCCCGAAATCCATCCAGAAATGATCTTGGGAGGGACCCCAAATGATCCCGAAAAAGTCCCGCAATGATTCCGACGGGATCCTGAACGGATACCGTAAACCACCCAGAAGTGATGCCGGAAAGGTCGTCAAATGATCACCTAATAGTCCCAAAATGACCCTGACGGCATCCCGGACTGATCCCGAAATCCATCCAGAAATGATTTTGGGAAGGTCCCAAAACGATCCCGAAATAGTCTGGGAAAAGTCCAGAAATTACACTGACGGATCCCGAACGAATCCTGAAAACCAATCTTAAATGTTGCCGAAAAAGTCCCGAAATGACCCTGATGGGACCCCGAAAGGATCCCGAAAACTATCCAGAAATGATGCCGGAAAGGTCCTCAAATGACCTCCTAATAGTTCCGAAAATACCCTGACGGGATCTCGCACGGATCCCGACAACTATCTAGAAATGATGCCGAAAGGGCCCGCAAATGATCCCGTATTAGTCGAGAAAAAGTCCCGAAATGACCCCGACGGGATGCCGGACGAATCCCGAGGACCATCCAGAAATGATGCCTAAAGGGACCCAAAATAACCCCGAAAAAGTCCCGTAATGATCCCGGAAACCATCAAGAATTTATCTCTCGAAGGTACGCAAATGATCCCGAAAGTACCCCGACGGGATCCCGGACGGATCTCGAAAACCATCCAGAAATTATGCCGGAAGGGTCCCCAAATGATCGCGAAATAGTCCCGAAATGATTCCGGAATAGTCCCGAAAATGTCCCAAAATAACCCCGACGGGATCCCGGACGGATCCCGAAAACTATACAGAAATGATCCCGGAAGGGTCCCAAAATGATCCCGAAATAGTCCCGAAAAAGTCCCGAAATTACCCCGGCGTAATCCCGGACCGATCCCGAAAACCATCCAGAAATGATCCCGGAAAGGGCTCGATATGGAGGGTGTCACTGCTTACTTTGTAAGCCCTCGACTTATTTGACCCCTTGAGTCTGTGATATTGGTGAAGGCCAATATACGTAAAGTTATAATGTGTAAAAATTATTGAAAAATAATTTCTCGAAGAGGTCGTGGGACCCCCACCCCTCTTTCCCTGTTCGAAAAAAATTTCGCTAGTAGACTACTGTCTGTGTCCCAAATTTCATCAAAATCCGTGTAGCCATTCTGGCGTGATTCAGTCGCAAAGACGAAAAAATATAATAATTAAATTATAACTGTTCCTAGGGGGCGGGGACCACGCCCCTTTTGAACAATATATAGCTAGTAGATCCTTCTAGACTATTGGCTATATGTGTGCAAAATTTCATCCAAATCGGTCCAGCCGTTCTTGCGTTATTGAGTCACAAAGACAAACGTCTGGACAAACATCCAAACATCCAAACATCCAAACATCTAAACATCCAAACATCCAAACATCTTAACATCCAAACTTTCCCATTTATAATATCTAATCTAATATATATTATAAATGGGAAAGTTTGGATGTGAAGATGTTTGGATGTTTGGATGTTTGGATGTTTGTCCAGACGTTTGTCTTTGTGACTCAATCACGCAAGAACGGCTGGACCGATTTGGATGAAATTTTGCACACATATATCCAATAGTCTAGAAGGATCTACTAACTATATATTTTTGAAAAGGGGCGTGGTCCCCGCCCCCTAGGAACAGTTATAATTTAATTATTATATTTTTTCGTCTTTGCGACTGAATCACGCCAGAATGGCTACACGGATTTTGATGAAATTTGGGACACAGACAGTAGTCTACTAGCGAAATTTTTTTCGAACATGGAAAGAGGGGTGGGGGTCCCACGACCCCTTCGAGAAATTATTTTTCAATAATTTTTACACATTATAACTTTACGTATACTGGCCTTGACCAATATCACAGACTCAAGGGGTCAAATAAGTCGAGGGCTTACAAAGTAAGCAGTGACAGCCTCCGCCCGCCCACCCCCCTTTATCTCCCCCTCTGGTGTAAAATCTATAAATTGTTATAACTCAATATAAATTTTCTCCTAAATCAATAGTTTTTGGTATCTGGTACATACAGAACGAGATCTAGGCAATTTTGGAGGAACGATCAGTGGTCCTCTCCTCTACTCCCGCCATCCGCCCTCCATCAATTGTTTTTATTAGCACGCTTTTATTAGCTTTACCTGTATGTTTCTATGTAACTTTTTATTCGCTCCAATGCGCCTGCTGCCTTATTAACATGGTTTTATAATTAGCTTCACCTTATTTGTAATCCCGTAAGGGTCATATCGAGACCCTCCGGGATCATTTCTGGATGGTTTTCGGGATCATTTTGGGACCCTTCCGGGATCATTTCTGTATAGTTTTCGGGATCCGTCCGGGATCCCGTCGGGGTTATTTTGGGACATTTTCGGGACTATTCCGGAATCATTTCGGGACTATTTCGCGATCATTTGGGGACCCTTCCGGCATCATTTCTGGATGGTTTTCGGGATCCGTGCGGGATCCCGTCGGGGTACCTTCGGGATCATTTGCGTACCTTCGAGAGATAAATTCTTGATGGTTTCCGGGATCATTACGGGAGTTTTTCGGGGGTCAGTTTGGGTCCTTTCCGTAATCATTCCTGGATGGTTTTAGGGATCCGTCCGGGATCCCGTCGGCGTCATTTTGGGACTTTTGCGGGATCATTTGGGGGTCTCTTCCGGCATCATTTCTGGATGGTTTACGGGATCCGTCCGGGATCCCGTCGGCGTCATTTTGGGACTTTTGCGGGATCATTTGGGGTCTCTTCCGGCATCATTTCTGGATGGTTTACGGGATCCGTCCGGGATCCTCTCGGGGTCATTTTGGGACTTTTGCGGGATCATTTGGGGTCTCTTCCGGCATCATTTCTGGATGGTTTACGGGATCCGTCCGGGATCCCGTCGGCGTCCATTTTGGGACTTTTGCGGGATAATTTGGGGTCTCTTCCGGCATCATTTCTGGATGGTTTACGGGATCCGTCCGGGATCCTGTCGGGGTCATTTTGGGACTTTTGCGGGATCATTTGGGGTCTCTTCCGGCATCATTTCTGGATGGTTTACGGGCTCCGTCCGGGACCCTGTCGGGGGTCATTTTGGGACTTTAGGCGGGATCATTTGGGGTCTCCTCCGGCATCATTTCTGGATGGTATACGGGATCCGTCCGGGATCCTGTCGGGGTCATTTTGGGACTTTTGCGGGATCATTTGGGGTCTCTTCCAGCATCATTTCTGGATGGTTTTCGGGATCCGTCCGGGATCCTGTCGGGGTCATTTTGAGACTTTTGCAGGATCATTTGGGGTCTCCTCCGGCATCATTTCTGGATGGTTTACGGGATCCGTCCGGGATCCTGTCGGGGTCATTTTGGGACTTTTGCGGGATCATTTGGGGTCTCTTCCGGCATCATTTCTGGATGGTTTACGGGATCCGTCCGGGACCCTATCGGGGTCATTTTGGGACTTTTGGGGGATCATTTGGGGTCTCTTCCGGCATCATTTCTGGATGGTTTACGGGATCCGTCGTCCGGGACCATGTCGGGGTCATTTTGGGACTTTAGCGGGATCATTTGGGGTCTCTCCGGCATCATTTCTGGATGATTTACGGGATCCGTCCGGGATCCTGTCGGAGTCATTTCGGAACTTTTTCTCGACTAATACAGGATCATTTGGGGACCCTTTCGGCATCATTTCTGGATAGTTTTAGGGATCCGTTCGGGATCCCGACGGGGTCATATCGGGACCATTTGGGGTACCTACCGGCATCATTTCTGGATGGTTTACGGGATCCAGCCGGGACCCTGTCGGGGTCATTTTGGGACTTTAGCGGGATCATTTGGGGTCTCCTCCGGCATCATTTCTGGATAGTTTCCGGATCCGTCCGGGATTCCGTCGGCGTAATTTCGGGACTATTAGGGGGTTATTTGGGGACATTTCCGGCATCATTTCTGGATAGTTTTAGGGATCCGTGCGGGATCCGACGGGGTCATATCGGGACCATTTGGGGTACCTACCGGCATCATTTTTGGTTGGTTTTTGGGATCCGTCCGGGATCCCGTCGGGATCATTTCGGGACTATTTCGGGATCATTTGGGTACCTACCTTCATCATTTCTGGATGATTTTCGGGATCCGTACGGGATCCCGTCGGGGTCATTTCAGGACTTTTTCGGGATCCGCCCGTGATCCCGGCGGGGTCATTTCGGGACTATTTCGGGATCATTTGGGGTACCTAGATGGATAGTTTTCGGGATTTGTCCGGGATCCCGTCTGGATCATTTCAGGACTTTTTCGGGATCATTTGGGGTATCTTCCGGCCACTTTTCTAGATGGTTTTCGGTATCCGTCCGGGATACCGTCAGGGTAATTTCGGAACTATTTGGGGATAACTTGGGAACCTTTCCGGCATCATTTCTGGATAGTTTCCGGGATCCTTCGGGGATCCCGTCAGGGTCATTTCGGAACCCGTGACTAATGCGGGATCATTTGGGGACCCTTTCGCCATCATTTCCGGATGGTTTTCGTGATCCGCCCGGGATACCGTCAGGGTAATTTCGGGACTATTTTGGGATAACTTGGGAACCTTTCCGGCATCATTTCTGGATACGGGGTCATTTCTGGCCTGTTTCGGGATCATTTTGGGGTACCAACCGGCATCATTTCTGGATGGTCCGGGATCCGTCCGGGATCCCATCGGGGGAATTTTTCGGGATCATTTGGGGTCCCTTCCGGCATCATTTCTGGATCGTTTTCGGGATCCGTCCGAGATCCCGTCGGGTTTATTTTTTTACTTTTTCGGGAAAATGTCAGGGAGTTTCGAGACTGTTCTTGGATCATTTGGGGATCCTTCAGGCATAATTTCTGGATGGTTTTCGGGATCCCGTCGGGGTAATTTCGGGACTTTTTCACGACTATTTCAGGGTCAGTTGCCCTTAAAGATCATTTCTGGGTGGTTTTCGGGATCCGTCCGGTATCCCGTCAGGGTTATTTCGCGTCTTCGGGACTATTTCGGGATCATTTTGGGACCCTTCCGGGATAATTTCTCTATGATTTTCGGGATCTGTTCGGGATCCCTTCGTAGTTTTTTCGCGACTTTATCTGGGATAAATTGCGGACCCTTTAGAGATCAATTCTGGATGGTTTATGGTATCGGTCTGGGATCCTCTCAAGGTCATTTCGGGACTTTTTCGGGACTATTTCGGAATCATTTTGGGACCCCTCCGGCATAATTTCTGGGTGATTTTCGGGATCTGTCCGGGATCCCGACGGAGTTTTTTCGGGACTTTTTCCGGACTATTTCTGGATTATTTGGGGACGTTTCAGAGCTCAGTTCTGGATGATTTTCGGGATCTGTCCGGGATCCCGTCAGAGTTATTTCGGGGTAATTTTGGGACCCTTCCAGGATAATTTCTTCATGATTTTCGGGATGGGTCTGAGTTTTTCGTGACTTTTGGGACTATTTCGGGATCATTTGCGGAACCTTCAGAGATCAATTCTGGATGGTTTGTGGACTTTTCCGGGATCATTTGGGGATCCCTCCAGAGTCATTTCTGGATGGTTTTCGGGATCCCGTCAGGGTCATTTCGGGCCTTTTTCGTGACTACTATTTCAGAATCATTTTGGGACTCCTCCGGGATAATTTCTGGGCGATTTTCGGGATTTGTCCGGGATCCCGTCAGAGTTTTTTCGGAACTTTTTCGGACTATATCGGGATCATTTGCGGACCGTTCAGGAATCAAATCTGGATGGTTTTCGGGATCCGTCCGGGATCCCGTCAGGGTCATTTCGGGACTTTTCGTGACTACTTCGGGATTATTTTGGGACCCTTCCGGCATCATTTCTGGATAGTTTTCGAGATTTGTCCAGGATCCCGTCGGCATCATTTCGTGACTATTTGGGGTCATTTAGGGACACTTCCGGGATCATTTTAGGTCGGCAAATTATTCGTAATTAAAATTCGATATGTTTTATCTTTAATATATCACAGCTTTTTCGTTCTATTTTTAAACGAATCCTGTAACGAACTATTACAAATATAATTCAAATTTTTGTAATATTTTAACCAACTAAATACCCGAAAAAGCAACACTGCTTTCATTTAAAAACTTCTTTTTGGTTTTAGCTAATTGTAGTTTCACTCCTTTGTTCTATGAGTAGTAATTCTTTCACCCCTGTCATATCAATTAATTTAACTTAGAAACAAAATGTATTTTTTTTAATTCGAAAAAAGTGTATTGTACTATTCATGTAAGCGTGCCCATCAGCTCAGTTAGTTCTTTTTTTTTTACTGTATTAAAAAATAAAATACATTGACAGAAAAAATTTTTAAACGGACAACTTGATAAGCAGGCTAACGTGAATAGCACATATATTTTATTTTCTCCTTGCGGACGGGGCCGCGGGTAAAGGCTAGTACTTTATAAAGGGATTTTCCTATTGAGTATATTAAGTCAAGATCTTTAATACGCAAATTCTTTATTTGGCTGTATAAAGTTAAGCCACTCGTTACTTTTTCATTTTTCATGTCGTGACACTCTGTGGTGTCCACAAGTACAAAAATTTCTCCGCAAAAATTTGGCGGGTATATTATTGTTGGTTTTACCGCTTCTTTTTTTTTCCTCTTCTTTTGACTGAACTTTTTCAGCCGAATTGGAATTCACCGTTATGTTTGCTGTATCATTTGCTGTCTCCATGTCGCTGCTTTGTACAGTTACATCGGTTGAGAATTGGTCATTTTCCATTTCCACTAAACCATTTGGTGATAATTCATAAAAACCTGTCACATTGGAGTTCTCCAATATTTTAGGCTTTTTTGCCATAGTGGCTTTGTCTTTATCTTCACTAGAAAGTGACGCCACCGACTATTGTGCCGGCGACGTCATTTTCCGTCTTGTACTTTTCGGCAGTGCTAAACGCACTTTATTCCTCTTTTTTGAAGGCAATATGCAGCCTTTTTTTTTCCACAACACTTTAGAAATGATTTGTCAGCAGTGTTTAAGGCACTTAATGCCGTTTTATTAAGCACAAAAATTCTTTAAGGGACGCCAAAATCACTCACCTGATTGCATGTTTTGTTTGTTCTGGAAAATGCATTAATTAATGCGTTTATATTTAATATCAAAATTGCCGTTAGATTAGCACAATAAATTTGCACAGAACACTAAAATTTTTAATCACAAAAATAATGCGCGCTCGAGACCACACAGACTCGTGTCCAAAATCATAATGCGATAAATAAACGTCTTTCAGTGTTTTTTTTTTTTTTTAATTTTCTCTAATTTATTTTGTTCCAATGTTCACACATCCCGTACAAACAGCTGATTTCGAAAAATCATTTGCTTTTCCTCTTCTCGTTACGATTCCGTCGTAATGCAGAATACCCAACTTCGATTAAAGCGGAGCGTAGAACGGGAACGTAATCGAAATGCAGAATATGGGTGATTGTATGGAATATTGAGTTGAATAAGGGCTTTAATGTACAAAACCTGACTAATTATTTCATTAAGCTTTTGTCTGAAATTGGCATCACTTTGCTAAATGTGCTGTAACTTTGTTATTTTTGACCAAATTTGAAAATGGTTCGCAGCTATTTGATATAAAATTGTTTGAGATTTGTTACTTCACCAAATTAAAAGTTATATACATATAATTGTTCCCTTTTGATGTGTTCTGCAACATATCACGAAGCGATTCTGAATTTGGCTCTATTTCTCGCAAAAGTAGCAAGAAATAGCTTATAGACCATTGATCATGTGGCGAGATGCACATAGAAGGTTGAGTGAACAGAGCCAAAGGGACTCTCGTTATATCTTTGGTGAGCCCAATATTGGAATAAACTTCGATAATCTGGAACCCTCGTTACCAGACCCACTGCGACAAATTAGAGTCGGTTTAAAAGCAATTTCTGATTTTTGTGCTAAGGGCCTTACAGTCGGACCCATCGAGGTGTCTTCCTTCTTACTCCTGACGTTTAAAACTTATTCAGCTTCCTACGTTACGGAGTCGTAGGGAGATGGTAGGTGTGTTATTTGTAGTAAAACTTATTAGAGGGACATATTTTATTAATATAGATCTTGTTCACTCTGTATGCTCCTGTAATGTATATGTAATCTTAAGTCTGATTGATTGTTAAATTTGTAGACTAATAAATAAAAAAAAAGAAGATCTTTAATGGGATGAAACCCGTTTTTGCAGCTCCATATAAAAAACTGCAGGTTTTTTGAGTAGTACGAAAATGACGTTTTCGTATTTTTTGAAAGCCGATTACTTCGCTAAGACTCAGACCCAATAAAGTTTTTCTTATTTTGCCCTCATAATCTATCACATAAAAAATTATTACCTAATGTGGTTTCAAACATTTTCAAATACAACATGGCAGTTCTAAGAGTTATGCAATTCGAGGGAAATTTTTCAATGGTCATTTTTATATCATAATTTTTTATATTCCACCCGGCAAAATAAATATTTGCAAAAAAGGTATATATAACGAGCGGCTTAACCTACATGCTAGTGTTTTTAATTTATCATTCCATTTGATATATCTCATTGGCTGGAGTGTATGTATGAATACTGAATATCAACAAACAATTTCTCATAAAATCAAATACATGTTTTTACCTCTGTTTTGTTGAATTAAATTTTATGAAATACTATGTAGGCACTATGCGTATGTATGTATAAGGATGCCAGTCTCGGAATTCTAAGCCATTGGCACCAGAGTCATTTGGCTTTTTAATTTTTTTTTTTAATGAAATGAAATTTTACTTATTTATTTTTATAGCGTTTTCGACCTTATAAAGTAGATACCAATTTTAACTATTAAACATTGATCCACTTAATTAATATACTCTATGGGATTGCAAAGCCTATTCTATACCAGTGGCGGATCCACGGGGCCCACGATATTCGGCGCGACAGGCGGTGCATGCTACCATCACACCACGGCGATCGCATAAGTCTAACTCAGATTTTAAATGGGTATACACGGTTGCCGCACCATGTTTTCATTTGGGACCAAAATTCATGAAAGAAAGGACCAGATCTAAAAAAAAAGGACCAAATTTTAGTTTTATTGGCTTACAAACAATTCGGCAAATTACTAGAGTGTCGTAATCGTTGTAAAATGTAAAAATTTTAAGATGTTTCCATGGTTTCATATACATATAAAATTTTAATACAAATAGCGAATAGGAGAAACAGGAGTGGTGTCCTATCCCCACTTCTGTTTAACTTGTACATATCAAAGCTACCTTCACCACCAGAAGAAGTCACTATCGTTTCCTATGCCGATGACTGCACAATAATGGCTACAGGCCCAGGCCCGCAGATCGATGAGCTTTGTAACGAAATAAACGGCTACCTCCCTGATCTCTCCAGTTTTTTCACCTCGCGAAACCTGACATTATCACCGACTAAATCATCGGCGACCTTATTTACAACATGGGCATCCCAAATGTCGACCATCTTGAACGTCCACGTCAATGGCACTACGCTACCGACTGTCTTACCACCCAAAATTTTGGGTGTGACGTTCGATCAGGATCTACTGCCCTCAGAACCGTCACGGGTTGTCTTCTTAGGTCCCCAGAACATCATCTACATAATGAGGCGAGAATACTCCCCATAAGGGAGAGAAATGAAATTATTGTTAAATAATATAAATCTGGCAACTCTAATTTATCAGTTTTCTTTTCATACTATTTCATTATACCTCTGTTCGTATTATACTGAATAAAGTTAGTCGCCATCTTACTCTGAAACTGCGTGTACAAATCTCTATTACAACAGGTTATGGGCCTATCCACATAGAGTAAAATTAAAGTTAAATATATTAATTTAATTAAAATGGCGACGGGCACACTCAGTTTTCCTTTCGAAAAACTTCGCGGTCGGGAAAATTTTGATGTTTGGCGGCGAAATGCAAAGTCATACTTGGTGCTGAAAAGTTGTTGGAAAATCACCGAAGCAGGTTTGTCTGAAAATGCATCGGAAAAAGATCGTGACACAAACGAACGGGCGCTGGCGGAGATTACGCTCATGGTGGAGCCGAGTAATTTCTCGCACATAGCAAATGCACAGACGGCAAAAGAAGCATGGGATTCAATAATGGCAGCGTATGAGGACAGTGGTTTAACTCGCAAGGTAGGGCTTTTGAAAAAGCTGGTGCAGTTAAAACTCGAACAGTTCCAGACCATACAGGATTATGTGAATGAAGTGGTCATGACTTCAATAAAATTGCAAAGTGCAGGTTTAAATGTCGGTGATGAATTGATTGCATCTTTATTGCTAGCTGGGTTGCCTAATGAGTATCAAGCTCTTGTTATGGCAGTGGAAAATTCCAAATCGAAGTTAACCGTCGACAGCGTAAAGAATTTGTTGTTGCAAGACGTCAAATTGGATTGTAGTAAGGAATCCACCAACAACGCTTTGTATTCGAAGAATTTCGAACCGAAAAAGAATTACAAAAATTCTAATCGTAAAAAGTTTCGTTGTTTTAATTGTGGTCAGGAAGGCCATATGCGTAAAGAGTGTCGTAAATCTATACAGTCGAAAAAAGCAAATGAGAACGAAAGTAAAAGCAAGACAGCTATGTTTTCAAATTCTTTGCTAGCGAATTCGTGTTTACACTCTTAGAGTGGCGAGTGTGTATGGTACGTCGACTCAGGCGCAACGTCGCATATGACGAATGATCAACAGTTGCTTTCAAAAGTTCGAGCAGCAGAACACAACGAAGTTATTTTAGCTAACAGTGAGCGAGTTCCTGTTAACAGCGTAGGAGATGTTAGCCTACTGTTAAATGTCAACAAACAGAAAATTCCAACTAATGTTCGAAATGTTGAATATGTTCCTAGTCTTTGTGCAAATCTTTTGTC